>NC_056747.1:91134299-91224299 GCF_019279795.1 Protopterus annectens | reverse complement strand
GCAAATGTTGGAGATGTGATGGGAAAGAAAGAGGTAACTGGGATAAAGTTTGGGGGAGTGTAATGCGCTGGCAGATTTTAAAAACTTCCTGCAGAATACTCTTTCAGAAATATTGGGGAGCAAATGTATGTAACTATGGAAATTATTATTTTGAGGTAGGACACAGGATCTGAATTGCCTAGACATAGTAAAGACTTATTAAGTGCAATTCTATTGGCTGTCAACAAAGTAATTACTAGAAAATGGAAATCAAAATTTAAACCAACTGTATTTTAAATACTGAATATTATAAAAGAAATAAAAGAACTGGAAATGTGATCTTTAGAAAAAGGAAGGTGCAAATTACATAAAAATAAATGGAATTTCTGTGGAAAAATACATGCAAAAATAATGTTTACTAGAAGAAGTGAGGCTTAATGGAAGTAAGGAACTGAGTAATTTATGTAATGTTGGATTAAATGAGATTTGTTATAAAGAAAAACATATTTATAATATACGATGTATGTAAATGAAAAACATTAATATAGTTTTACTTTTCAATTAATGTATGCATGTTACTATCTTAAGTTATAATTTAATAAAGATGTTTAAAAAAACATTGTCGCCTGAAGTATATATAAAAAGTTTACACACCCCTGTTAAAATGCCAGGTTTTTGTGATATAAAAAATGAGACCACCATAAATTATTTCAAAACCTTTTCCACCTTTAATGTTAATCATTAATTTAATGAGGCTTTCCAAAAATTCAATCATATGGTCCTGACCATATGATTTTCAAATTTTAGGAACTTTGACTATCTGATAGGGATCTATATATATATATATATATATATATATATATATATATATATATATATATGTAAGAAACTATGTTACTCAGTGCCTTCTATTTCTCTTTCCAATTTTCCAATTCCAGTAGTCTAGTCTGAAAATCTATAAATAAATTTTATTCTAAATGTCCTCTACTGCACCACCCCACAGTATGTGCAGTATTAACAGCTATCAGAGAGGACTCAAGCTCTGAGTTGTTAATTAGATGATTGCTGTATCCAGGGTACAGGTTATGAGTCCTCCCACATTCGTACAATAAAAAATTTTAATGGCTTTAACATTTTATTCAGAAAAAAAATAAGAAGGAGGCACTCCTCCTTCCCAGCAGTGACTATAACAGTACTGATGCTTATCTTGACTGCCTTTCTCTCTCAGTAAGATGGTTAGATGAAAGATTTCCATCCACCTATCCATAATGGTGTCTGTCATGTAACACAGGTTGGTGGAACTCAATCAAAAGGCTACATGTTGAATTCATATTCCCTTTCCCCTGTCATGTAACACAGGTTGGTAGAACCCAGTTGAAAGGCTATATGTTGAATTCATATTCCCTTTCCCCACCCCACCTTCTTTCTGGACACTTCTAGAACCAATTCAGCAAATGCTTGCCCACAGGTCAAACACATCCTTAAAAGTCACTGACATCCAAGGTGGCTGTACATTGTGTAATAACTTAATTTCAGCTCTCCCAGTGTGAAAACAGAAACTCAGAAGAGAGAGCCAATAAACTCATATTCTTGGGTAAATTTCAGTAACTGGCTAGTAAGTGCACTATCTGGATGCCAGCACAAAAGAAATTTAGAGAACCTGAAAGAAAATCCATCACAAAAGGTGAGGAAAAAACACAGACTGGGAAGAATTCTGCAGTTGTTCAGCAAAAATCAGTGCAAGCTCCAGCTTTGGTGGAAGACATGACTTCCAGTAACCCAGAGGAAAAAATAAGTCAAATGCACTCAAAACCAATTAACATAAATGAAAACTGAAGGAATATATCAAGTCAAATAACAAAAGTCTGGAACAAATGGAGGAAGCTTTAAAAGTTTTTCAGATGAGGTAATAAAACTACAAAAATCAGATATCAAAATAAAGAAAAGGCTGGCTGAATATGAGACTGCTCAAGAAGAGATGTTTAAAAAAATAATAGAATTAAATGCAAGAGCACATAGGGAAAAACTGAGATTTTTTTCCTGTACCAGAGAAGCTGGAAGAAACAGACTATTAATTTTGTGAAAGCACAAATAAGCAACTGGACTGGTATTCCACAGCATGAGATGTTAATTGAAAGGGCACATTGGGTGTATACTCCAAACCCAGCCATGAGAAAGCAACCTAGACCTTTAATAGTAAAGATGCAATCCTTCCAGCATAAGGAGTTGATTCTGACAAAACTGTGGCAGAAGGATAAAGTGTTGCCTTCGTTGTTGTGCGAAAAGTTTTTGTCCTCTGGAGTTATTATGAAAAACAGTTGCTTAGCAGCAGTCTTTTTAAACTCATGCATATTATCTAGATACTCCCTTATTTTCTCTTTAGCATTCTGCAATTGTGCCTCTTCTTGTTCTATGAGATCCCCCTAATTCTACAATACTTTAACCTTTGTCAACCCCTCTAAATAATTTGTTACTTTTTAACCATATCTCTTTTCCTTTTATTTCTACCCTTTTTTAAACTCCACTTTCATTTTATCCCTTTCACTAGCTATAACTTCTGAAGAAATTTATATTTTCCTGAATTACTCTAGAATAATTTTCACTATTCAACCCTCAAATTCCTCTCTTTTTAACAGGTAGGTCCAGTTCAGTTATTGAACCTTGGGGAATAATATGTAAATTATATCTGAGTTCCTGCTACTGAATTCAAATCTTCCATACCAAATATTTTCATAAATGTCTTCAGAAATCTACCCTCTTTCACTATATTTCCCATTGAGGTCCCCAAGATATATCCTCACTGTTGCAAAAGAAGTTACATTCTCCCTATAAGTAATTTTCCCTGCTGAGAGATGATTATTTCTCCTAACATTTTTTGAGTGCTGTAATAACAGTTTTAGGTGGAATATAAATACATACAAGTGTAGTCCTTTTCCTTTGCTAGTAGCCCCTTACTACCAGAAATCTATTATTACCATCTTTTTCCTCTCTTCTATCACTATTAGAGCTCTTTTAACAATTAGTATAAATACTCCCCTTTTCCTTTGTTCCTGATATTCTGCTGAATATCCATCCTAAAATAATTTCATTATCAAATTTACATTCTCATTTCTCTCCAGATGTGTCTCCTGAAGCACTGATATTTGTACTCAGCATTTCTTATATAATTCAATACTCTTACATTTCTGCCTGTATCTATGAGGCCATTCACATTCCAGAATAATATGTTTAGTGTAGCCATTATGATAAGAAGTTATTATTCCCACCTATTATATATGTCAGGTTTTTAAAGGTCTATTTCCAGCTTTTGTGTTACATGCAGCCACTAATGTTTGGCAGGTTGATCCTTTACACAGTTGTTTATTGTCGTGTCTATTTGAACCTATGTCACAATTTACTAGATTTTTCATTTTAATGAAAACCCTCAAATAAAAAACAAACATACCCCCATAACTTATTAACTTACAGCAAAAACACAAAATTATGTATATCTTCAAATAAGGAAGTTTAACCCTCCTGACAGGAGCAATTGTCCCAAATTAACAGCTGCACCTGCAGGCATCAACTAACCTAAAATTAAGGACATCCATGCTGAAGAGCATGTTATAGCCTGTGCTCCTACTTACACTAATTGCGTATGTTTCTGTCATATCTTCATTCCCCTTTGAGATGCGGAAAACAACTTATATGCTTTCAGAAAGAATTAATGTTTAGCCTTTAAAAAAGTGACCTGGCTGTCTTTAAATAAAATAACTTATACATTGTTCTAAAAAATGCATTAAAGTATTAAGTTACTAGAAAAGCTGTTATCTGTTATTCACTTCCAATAACTTAAAACGTTATATTTTACTTAGCTGTGTGTCCTTGTACCTTTTAATTTTACATTTCTGTCAGTAAACAATTTCCAGACCTCTCGATTCATTTCATTCACCTTTAGTCAGTCTGTTTCCATAGAAACATAACAACTTAATGTACTTCTCAAATAAAGCTGAACATTTATTTGCTAAAGGAAAGCTATTCACCACATTGCAGTCTCTCTTAAAAAAAACTTACTTAAACAAAACTTTTTCATTAGATTAAGCCTAGGACATCAATCCAGATATTCACCTATGCAAAAGTGAAAAACAAGATTTCACCTCTACATATATTATAATCAGTGTACTTTTAAACTTTTACACCCAATCCCCCATTCCAACACCACAACATTACACCCTATTAACTTAAACATGCTTTTGTCTGGTCCTTCTTCTCTTTTTACACTTTAAAGCCTAAATTTCTTAAAACGGAAAAAGTACTTGTTTACTGTAATATCTTTATCACATACAACAATCACTGGAAATGCTTTACTGTATAATATGCAATTTATATCACAAAATGCTTTATACAGATACTATTAAGAACAAAAAATGTTTTACGCACAATTGCTTTTTCTTTTTACTCTCTTATTTTTTCTCCTTTTTGTGTTCTTAGAAACATTAATGACATGAAGTGTAATATATGCCTGTCAGTCTCCTTCCCCACAACTTTTACAAAGTCAACAAAAAATCCAATGTGTCTCAGCTGTTTTTCTTGTCAAGCTATATTTCACAAATGTGACTGATTCTTTATAGCCTTACATCGATTCACTAATTTCACTGTTGCTGGTCATCTTCCTGTTCATCTCCAGCTCCCATCCACAGACTCTGGTTCGAGTCCAAAGTACTTCCAGTTCTTCTAGTCAACTCCTATTTTTTCTATGTCTCAAGCATTTTCTTTTGGAACACTGGAAAAGGTTTCGCTGGCAAAGTCTCTCTATGAGCTTTATTATCAAAGGGAGAAAAATACAGCCAGTACACAACAGTGGCGGATCCAGGAATTTGCAAAAGGGGGGGGGGCGCAGTCTGGTTAGTTGACTACCGGGGTGTAAGCGGTCAAGTGGGACACTAGGTTTGCTGGTTGTGAAAAGACCATCTTAAGAAGCTCTGACGTGTGGAAAGACATCAATGTACATTCAGTTGCATATGATTTTGCTGTAGATATGGCAGAAGAAACAGGTAATTCTTGTGCAGCACACAGCACTTGAACAGACTGGGTAATCTCTGGGATACATACCGGTCTCTCCAGCAGATCCAGTTTATATCACAGGTAAGGTTTAAGTCTTTAGAACAGGTAATTCTGGTACTGTTTGTTTTGTGGATATGCAGGAGGTCCAGCACAGTGGGGTCTGACAATGCCCTGCATATCAGGAATAGCTTTCACCTCAAAAGCATGTAAAAGACAGAATACAGGGATAGAACCTTAAGGCAGTCTGCATAGGACATTTTACTTAACCCTGCATTCTTTTAGTGAGGAACCTCTGTGGATGTTCCATTAGTTAGATGTGCCTGGCATATCTCTCAACTGCACAATTTTTTCCAGAATGTCCAGATTTTTGCCACATATTTTTTGTCTGTTTTTCATAAAATTGTGGTTTTCTGGCAAATTAGTGGCAAATCACTAAAGACTGAAGTTAGAAAATAATGACATTTGAGTTTCCGACTTCAAACCCTTCAGTAAAGTCATGCTAATACAAACCTGTTATACTAACTTTCTAAGTTTGTAAGAGCAATATTTAAAAATTGTCCCTACTTTTGGGCCTTTGTCCCACTTTTATAAATGCCTTTGTCCAGATTTCTTGCTCTAAGAGGTAGGACCTAGTTAAGTACATGCCATCTTCTGAATGCCAAATACAGTGGAACAATGACTTCCTTGAACTTAGATGCCATACCTTTGTTTATAAGTTGCTCAGCATAGGATTTCCTCACTACTGTAGACACATGATAGTCAAAGGCTAGATTACTATCCGTGCATGTCCCCAAGCCCCTGACTGCTGGGTCAACTGTAAGGGGTATGTTGTCAATATGATAGTTACCAGGGGTGGATGACTGTTCCTGAAGGATACTATTATGCATTTCTTGGCATTTAGTTTTAGTCCATGGCTCTGACACCAGTCTGTCAGCCCCTCCTGGAGATTCAATGACAGCTCCTAATTTGCAAACATCTGCAAATTTTTATCAGCCAGAGACCACTGACATTGGCCTTGACTTCAGAGAAGTAAATGCCAAAAAGGAGTAGTCCAAGGACTGATCCCTGAGGGACTCCACTTGTAACTGGCCTATTTGTAGAGGTGGCTGCCCAGTTCTAACTTCCTGGGTCCTGTCTGAGCCAGTTGGCTATCCACTGGGTAACATATGAGTTTGTACCCAACCTTTTGAGTTTGTCAGCAATGTCTGAGTGGGGTATTGTGTCAAATGCCCTAGCCAGGACAAGGTAGGCAGTTTGAACCATTTTGCCCTCATCCATTGCTTTGGTGACCTTCTTAAAGAAGTCTACCAGGTTGAGTAGGCATAATATGCCCTTGATGAAACCAAACTGGGTTGGATCCAGTGTTTGGAGGTTTACTATATCACTGTTGATCATTTCCATGATAATTCTTCTCATGGATTTACATACAAGACTAGTGAGACTTATGGGTCTGTAGTTTCCAGGGTCTGTAGACGGCCTACCTTTGTGCAGAGGTATGAATTTGCTGTTCTCCATTCATGTGGCAAAAAGCCTGTTTAGAAGCTATAGTTAAATAGCAATTCCAGAGGCTCTGGCAGGTCACTTTCATGCTATTTAGAAGGCATACTGAGATACTGTCTGGACCCATTGATGCAGTGTTCTTGGCCTCAAGGACCTGTTCCCTAGTGATAGCAGGGTCGGTATATTAGATGGTATTTCTGAGGGAAGGTTAAGGGGGAGAGAGGGGTAAAGTTGGAGCTGAATTTAATCAGCCAGTAGGTTTGCTATATCCTCTGGCTTAGTAGCCTAATGAAACAGTTTACACCGTTAGCAACAACAGTTCAGCCTCTGGATAGATGCATCATTGATATTTACCACCCACATAAATCAGCAGATGAAAGCAGGTTATGCCATAAAACACATCTGTAGTCAAGAAAGCAAAATAAAATTATTGTCCAATGTGTCAAACCTTTCCCTGGCTCATTCTCTCTGCTACACATTCCAATAGGTGCCCTCAAACAATTCAAAACCGAATCTCTTACTCTGTATGTTAAATGTACTCCCAAATGCCTAACAACCATAAAATGAATACCAACCACTGATTAAGCTCCTATCAGTCCTGATATGCAAACCTCCTGTTCCATGGCTATTGCTCAGCTAGCTCCTATGCACTATTAAAAAGGTCAGAATCTCACCTAAAGCCACAGCATGTTTACCTCAGAGATACCATTCATCACATGAGCTCTATACTACCATCAAAGCATTCTACATTTCTTACTTCAAATGGTAAATGTACTCCCAAATGCTTAGGTACCATAAATGATTAGCAGTCACTGATTAAGCTCCTATCAACTCACATATACAACCACCTTTTCCATAACTCACATCTGCTTTATCAAAAAACACATTCAAGCACTCAGAGGCACAAAACATTCACCTCATATGTGGCATCCATCACAGAAGCTCCTTACCAATACAGAAGCATTCTGTATAACTGGAACTAATACACAGGATAAAATCCATGCCAGTGAGGATATCAACCACCTGATTTTCCAAAGCAATAAAATGTTTACCTTATTTCCCCATCCTCCATCTATTCTTGCAACTCTGCCTTTGTTACCATCCCCAAGACATCTACAAATCTTAATCAGCTACTCAGCTTCAATTTTCTCGTTTTGTATAATTAAAGCATCAGTTTCTTTCCAGTTCCAACCCAACATAAACCTCTCAAAAGTACTTTATTTAAACTGCATGTTCCACATTAAAAGGGTCTATCACACATTTAATTTAATGATGACATTTTTAACAAATATCTGTTGTAAATACAGAATCATGTCAATTCATCTATATACTCATTACAGCATTATTAACCATGACATGAGCTTTCTAGATCCAGCTGTTAGTAAAACTTTCACATTAAGGAGAGCTACATGAATGTACACAAACATTATTGAGTTACCTAGAAACTTTAAAACAACTACGACCGATTAAAAAACATGTTCAATCACTTGTTACTGGCTGCTATGCATACCGCTCTTAAAATGTAAATAAGTAAATTTTTTGTTATTTTTCACGTGTTCTCTTTTCCTTGCATCTATTTCAATTATATATTTTTTTATTTTATATTTCAGTTATATTTTTAATCATCATTTCAGTTCGCTAAGGACACTAGGGTTGTGGCTGAAGTGACAACCCGATGCCTTGTGCACAAATGGGGAAAAAAAAAAAAAAGAGGGCTGTGAATGGATGGATCAGGGCTGTTGGTTGAAAAGTCAGCCAGTATGAGTGTCTCATAACCTATTTAGGGTCAAATAAAACTGAATTTAATTGACACTGTGGCCAGTTTTTGACTGCAGTTACATAGTCTGTCAATAGGCAGTTCAGCCCAAACAAAACCGTCAGACTATGTATTTTCTTATTCAGTTACAAATTTAAAATTCTCAGTTCAGAAGCAAAGAACCATTAGGTCTGCAAATCCCCCAATGAGAGAAAAATAGGGAGACACATTTACATTCAAACATATAAAGTGCTGTCATTTTTGGGCTTCAGTTCAAATATCTGACACAATATTCTACAATAGCGCCTTAACTTAACCAAAAGCAGTGGCACAGCTAGAGTCTGTGCTGCCCAGGAATGTCTGAGTTTGCAGCCCACCCCCACAAAAATCATGGTCAAATGGGCCTCCCGATACACAGACCCCCCACAGTCATTCCAGTGTCCCATTACTTGGCTATTTCTCCCCATTTACCATAAACACTAATGTGCATACTGCTCTATGCTTTACTTCTACATTTATTATGGATTTCATTTTAAAAAATATTTTAAAATTTTATGGCACAAACACTGATAATAGAAATCTGCTAAACAAAGGAAAACAGTCTCACAATGAAAATAGACTTAGCATTAAAACTTCTCTGCCCTTTAAACTCACATTCATTGAAACAACATTGAAACTCACATTCAAAGAAAATGCATCTGGCCAGTGACGGATAAAAAGTTTAACTTTGGGCTGTTTTCAAATCATAGGCCGCTTGCACACATATTTGCGAGCATGCAGACATACATGTGTTCTTTGATTCACCTTCTTGATTGTATTAAATTATATTCCTTGTATAATACAGCACATTTGTTAGAGCATGTTTTAAATTTATTATTTTGAACATTTAATACATAAAGCAACAATGACAAAACTGCCCAATTCAGAACATTTCCATCAAAGTCTACTGAAACTTCTATCATTACAAGCCATCAATATCAGTAAATATGCGCAATCTTTGCAAGTCATCTAAATCCATATTAAAGAGATCTGTAACTAATGAAGTTGCTGCTAGCAAACAACTTTATATTTCATTGTTTCATCTACAAGTAAAGTGCCTGTTGCCCTTGAAGAATAAATTGCCCATGTTACGTTAAAAAAATGATAAGCTAGTAATATTGCAATAGGGAATAGATGGCAAACTGATTACCTAGTAATGATGAAACTTATCTCCTCCAAAGGAGAATCTACACAGGACTGCAGCATCCACCTCCTTTAAAGTACAGCATAGTACCATATCAGCAATCCATCTACATACTGTGGGATTAGAACCCACAGCCTTCTGCATCAAAAGCAAGTATACTATCTGCTGTGTTACTAGCAATGCAAACTGGGCATAAGCAGAACTTCTCTTTCCCAAAAGCTCTCAGCTCCTTGTAAAATTCACTTGACAATCAACTAAATCCTTTGCAGCACAAGAAATCTAGTAAAAGCCAAAATTTATTGGGGGATCAAAAGCCCAAAACCAGGAACAAATGTTAAATATTGCTTGCATAATCTTAGAAAGTTTTAGAATAAAACATGATTTGTGTTTCCATGTGTTTTCTGAAGGTACGAAAACTAAAATTTAAATGGCTATCATTATTTAGTGAATTCAATTTTCACTGATTTTCCAGAAAACCACAAATTGTAGGAGGAACAGACCAAATGTATGAGCCAGACATTCAACCCGGCAACACACAGAGCAACCCAGCAGCACACAGAGCAATACAAACCAACAGCAAGACAAATTAAACACTCTGGCAGCAATAAGAATCAGCAATACATTCACGTGTGCACTCACAGGCAGCAATATGATGATCAAAACAAATGCTGTACTGTATTTCAAATTGTGCGGCATGCACAGACGTGACTGGAAGAACAGATGCTATGGGCCGAAGATGAAGAACACCCTTAAAAAAATCACTTTTTTTTTCAATTAAAACTCTTAATGTAAATGTGTGCCTGGGTGGACCACCCCTCTAGCACCCCCCTCCATCTACACCATTGACTAAAAGCATTTTAAGTTATCTGACCATTGTGACATTTGTTTTTAACTTACCTCTCATATATTGAACTTTGTTTAAAAAAAGCAATAAAGATCAGCTATCCATTTAAACATTGTCTGTTTGTATTATAATTTCTTCACAGCGTCACACCCTGTCACCCTTGCTGGTATCAATGAACTGTCTGACCAAACTGTTAGAGACCAAAAAGTAACATGCTCAACACGACACATCATTAAGTTTGCTATTTCCTAGCCCCAGCATTCACCCTGCCTCACAACAAGCATGTTAGTTAACTACTGGCTTAAGCAATACCTAGGAGTGCACAGTAGGCCACTCTCAACACTAGAATATTTTAATATATTAAGTGATTTGTGCCTCAGTGCTTGGACAGCCAAGTACCTGATTGAATTCAAAATGTATATAAGTTATAAGTACAATAACAGTTTTATTTATTAACACATACCTATTTATTGACCACATACATGGACTGGCCCAATGCCCTTTTCAGTCATGACGCAGGTTCAGGAAGGAGCTAAAGGAATATACAGTTGTATTACAGTATGATAAATTCTGAGTTCATTCAACTCATAATAAAGTCTTTGCATGACTTAGTAAGTTTCAGATAATGATAAAATGTACTTCTCCCTAGAAAAAAATAGTCTTACTAGTATAAATATCTGTGGACCTCAGAAGAGCATTTGAAAGTGATGATCACCAAATTATTATATAAAATGTACACTCTTACTGGATTTGGAATAATACAATGAAATGGAAAGCTGTCATTTTAATAAAACTTTTCGTTTTCATTGACAATCAGGCATTGCCTCATTCCACAAGGATTATATTTTTTTTCATTGTTTCAGGTACTATTACTCAAAAATTTCTTCTTCAGTAATTTTTATTATATGCAGGTTTGGACAAATTATGTGCACTTTAAAAATCTTGGATAACAAGAACTCAGAACAGAACCAGGATTCCCGTAGTTCTTATATATCACTACCTGAATCAAAGGCTTGCAATGAACAAGCAGACTGGGAGTTAACTAAGATGTAATGATCCCAAAAATAAAGTTTTTCCTAGAGCAATAGCATTTATCCATAAAACCCTCTAAAAAATAAGACCCTTCCCAGGAAGACAAATTACATTAAGAAAACACTGAGCCACTGACACACAATCCTCACAGATCAAATGTGTTTAAAACTCACTGCTTTTAAAAATGGACAGTTCATTTCTTGCTATCAGATGCTTTGAACCTGCAATGCCCACAAAAGGTAATATATTAAACGTCTTACAGTCAGCAGATTTTATGCTGGGTTTAATGCTGACAATCTCCATTTATAAGGAAGCACATAAAAAGAGGCATTAGCCATCTGTTTTGGAAAAAATGTGCTGCCCGTTCTTGCACAGTGCATTCATCTGAAAGTTCCATATCGGAAGCTTTACATAGATTTTGGGCATCACTGCATTGCAGACTTATTTCTTAACCCTCGCCTGTTAAGCAAACCTTAAAGCTTATGGCTCTCCAGTACTGAAGCCAGCTATGTGGTAACAACAGTAAGGAAATTAAACAAATGATATCTTTCTTATCATATCGGAGGCACAGGATCACGTCATAGAAAGGCAGCTTACATGTTCCTTCTAACCCCCTATTAAATGTGTTGATGAAAATAAGCCTTTATTAAATAAAATATTCTTTTGGAACTAATACAAAATTAAAACATTCTAATTCCATGAAGATCTTTGATCTACAAGTCATCAGTTTCCAATTTTCAAGGCGCCAAAACGGTACAGTTTTCTCCAGAAGACTATTATGTGCGTTAAAGATTTCTTTGTAGTCTTTAAGAGACCGCATAGTAATTTTCTTAGTTCTCCCCTTAAACATTGAGGGGAGAACTAAGAAAATTACTACGCGGTCTCTTAAAGACTACAAAGAAATCTTTAATGCACATAATACTCTTCTGGAGAAAACTGTACCGTTTTGGCGCCTTGAAAATTGGTAAGTCAATAAAATAAAAATTAGCATTACCTCAGTGCACATCACTTTGTCACTGTAGAAGAATAGTTTCAAAGTCAACTGTATTTTTTATTTTAAAATTAAACTAAATTATTTTCTAACAGAAGATTAACTTACTCAGCCATATGACAGCTTAGGGTTACTATATTTGGTTATACGAAAAAGAGGACGATAGATTCTTTGTCGGGACAAAAGGTCTTTCACACTAGACCAAAAAAAAAAAAAAAAAAAAAAGGTCTTTAGTCTTTAATGCAGAACATTGCAGTTCCACTTGAATCCAGTTGTCACATCCATTGTTACATACGGATATTAAGGTATTGCGCATCTGTCCTGAACCACTGCAAAAATGCTTATAATAAAGAGAGAGAAAATTCTCATTTCTTGACTACATACAAAGTCTACACAATTAGAAAATCCAAATATGAAAGGATAACAGATGTCTCACTTTCACTGACAGCACAGATTTAAGTGTTCCGTGACTTTTGCAATACTGCCCTGGCTTGCACTAGCATTAAATGATTTCTCATGCTAACACAAAAGAGACTTTCTGCATCAGGGAGAGTGGACATATAAAAAATTTAAAAGAAACGGTGGTAGACCTCTTCCATACATGCTTAATGTACTTTTGTTAAGTAATAAAATTCACACTAGTACACCTAAAGTGATCAGTCTACTTATTTTGGAAAATAAACATAATGCATTCCTTTTTCATTCTTGCATACTATTCCAGTCAACAAAAATAAATACACAGCTAAAATGCAATAAATTACACATACACTAACACAGAGATACAGACACACACACACACACACACACACACACACACACACACACACACACACACACGTCAATATCAGAATAAAGTGGCAAACTAAACCTGCCTTTCACAGAGCATGGCAGCACAGGAGATGTGCAGTGCAAGTGTTCTGGATTCTTCAGACCGATCTGCGTAACTAGCTTTCTATTATGCAACCCAGCTGTTGCTATAACCCCTCCTTTTTTATGCCATAGACTTTCAAAATGTTAAAAGCTAGTTGCCTGTCTTATTATCCATGGGAACAAGCTGATAGATACTGCTATCAAATAATACAAACATGCAAAATGTTTACAGTTTGTCCATCTTATCAGTCAAAGGGGCCATCCTCTCCTTATGAAGCAACCACTGCAACAAGCAGTTTAACACACTTTTCTGTTATGTACAATTCTCCTGTTCCTCACACAGGACACAAAAATATGATGAAACTGAAAGCCAAGATGCTGCTTTTAGAAGTCATTCACTTATCACCTCACAAGAAGTTTGGAAAAACCTCATCCTGTTCAGAAGCTTTAAATACTAACATCCACACCCCTCTTCTGTCCAGCCACTGAGCTTAAATTAGCTTTATTTCTTAACTACTGAGTCTTCCAGCAAGCATTAATCACCCTCCCCACTCTGTGTACCTGCCATGAATTCCTTTTACAATGACATCATGCAAAACAGTCAGAGAGAGGTTGCATGAAATAGTTCAAATTTTTGCAGAGAGCAGAAAAGGTAATGTCTACTGAACCTTAGTTCACACATACCTTTATTTGTGCCATCTTTCAACTGGACCTTCTCTCACAGTGAGAGTCTCACTCTCCGAGTCCAACTCCAGTCGCCGATGACCTACGGCTGTGGTGGGTCCTACCTCTCAGTCGGTCCCTCCTTGACACATACTAGTCCTGCTTCTCCCCGCGCAAACACAGTCTCGCCTCTCTTGCGAATCTCGCAAGCAAGCTCTTCTACCTTCCGCGCATGCATGGATTTGAATTCTGAGTCGGGATTGCAAAACCCGGACAAATCGCGAAAGTTTTGAAAAACCACCCGGACGCCTGGACAGGAGCACAAAAAGAGGACATGTCCGGGGAAAACCGGATGAATGGTAAGCCTATGACAGCTCCCACCAACACACGTAAATTACAACGGAGATGCAGTTGGAGGAGGATTGTTATAAAAAAAAAAAAAATCATCTGACTGCAACCTCCAATCGCATCTCCGATGCATTAGACGTGTTTGGAGACAGGATCCTTTGGGAAGATGCGCCTGATTTAAAAAAAAAAAAAAGTTTAAAAAGGGGCTGGCGCGCGCCCCTGCGCCTATGCCTAAATCCGCCACTGCACAAGTAAATCCAGTGACTACAAAAATAAAAACAAACAAGTAAAACAGATGTCACAGAAACTACAAGCAGCTGGTAATGAAGAGGTTTATTAGACTCAAACAACCTTAAGTTGTTTGAGCCTAATAAACCTCTTCATTACCAGCTGCTCATGGTTCCAGTGACTTCTGTTTTACTTGTTAACTTTATTATCAAAAGATCAATGAAAGTGAAGAACTGTCCAATGTATTGGAGACTATTTTTGGAGTGGTTCTTAATATTTCAATCGACCAGCAAAATAACAGGACATACTGAATATTTTTTAACTTGTTTTTAATTAATTCATGTCACTGACTGGTTATGATTGTATTTAAATAGGAGGGAATAATGTACGTTTTTAATAGAACTGAAGAAGAATTTTTAACTCAAAAGCGTTCATCTGTACTACATTTCGTTTTTGTTTTCATTTTTATTAAAGTATATGTTTTGGACCATGCTAATCAGACAGTTTTTTATTTGATTGTTACTGGCTTTGTTTGAGTCTGACTTTTGGTAGTTGCTTTTATGTTTTATTATCATCAAAATAGTGAGAAGTAGAGTATGGCTGCACATTGAGTATCACATTAATTCTAGCTCTTCCAGTGTAAAAACAGAAACTTAGGCAAGAAAGCTAGTGGACCTAAATTTCTGGGTAAATTTCAGTTACTGGCTAGTAACTGCACTGCTGGGATGCCAGGTAAAAAGAAATACAGAGGACCTGAAGGAAAATCAGCTACAAAAGGTGATGAAGAAACACTGACTGACAAAAGTGCTGCAGCTGTTCAGCAAAAAGTAGTGCAAGCTCCAGACATGACTTCCAGTAACCTACAAGAAAGTATAAGGGAAGTAACACAGACCTGATTAAAATAAATGAAACATTGATGGAGTATATAAACTCAAACAATAAAATGCTGGAAAAAATGTAAGGGTCATAGGTTCATGGGTTCATAGGTGTTTACTAGGCTATTGACCACAAGGGCCTTTTTAAGCCTAGTCATGCATCCAAAATCTCTGACAAGTTCTGATACCCTTGATAAGTGTACGCATAGGACTGGGAGATGAACCATTTACAGGTTGTGTCCATTAGAGACACAGGTGCCAAACCAGGTATGAATTTCCGGTTTCCCATCCAATTGTCAAAGTTGCACTTGAATTGGGTTAGGGAGGAACTCTGCTTCACATGGATGGGGAGCCTGTTCCATAAATGGGGTAGTCTCTGGGATATACACCTATCTCTCCAGCAGGTTCTATTTATATCACAGGCAAGGTTTAAGATTTTAGAGCGGGTAATTCTGGTGCTGTTTGTTTTGTGGATATGTAGGAGGTCCATTAGAGTGGGGTCTGACAATGCCCTGTATGCCAGGCATAGATCTCCCCTCAAAAGCCTGTAGGAGACAGAATACAGGGATATGGCCTTGAGGCGGTCTGCATAGGACATTTTAATATGCCCTGTATTCTTTTACTGAGGCATCTCTGTGGACATTCAAAATTGTTGTATATGCCGGGTCAGGTACCTACCAAAGGGGGCATTGTACTCAATGATAGGTCTGATGAATGCCAAATACAGTGGAACAATGACTTCCTTGGACTTTGATGCCATACATTTGTTTATAAGTTGCACAACATAAAATGATTTCCTCACCACTGTAGCCATGTGATGGTCAAAGGCAAGATTACTATCTATGTGTGTCCCTAGGTCCCTGACTACTGGGTCACCTCTAAGGGGTGTGTTGTCAATATGATAGTTAACAGAGATGGATGACTTCCCAAAGGATACTATTATGTATTTCTTGGCATTTAGTTTTAGTCCATGGCTCTGACACCAGTTGTTTGTCTGTGTCAGCCCCTCCTGGAGAACATTTGTGTCAGTGTGAGATTCAATGGCAACTCCTAATTTGCAGTCATCTGCAAATTTAGTCAGCCAGAGACCACTGACATTGGCCTTGACTTCTGAGAAGTAAATACCAAAAAAGGACTGATCCCTGAGGGACTCCATTTGTGAATGGCCTCTTTGTAGAGGTGGACTTCCCAATTCTAACTTCCTGGGTCCTGTCTGTGTGCCAGTTGTCTATCCATCAGGTGACATACGAGTTTGTCCCTAACCTCTTGAGTTTGTCAACAAATGCCTTGGCCAGGTCAAGCTAGGCAATGTGAATGATTTTGCCCTCATCCATTGCTTTGGTGATCTTCTCAAAGAAGTCCACCAGGTTGAGTAGGCATGATCTGCCCTTGACGAAACCAAACTGGATAGGGTCCAGTGTCTGGAGGTTTACTATATCTCTATTGATCATCTGCATGATAATTCTTTCCATGGCTTTATATATAAGACTAGTGAGACGTATGGGTCTGTAGTTTCCAGGGTCTGTAGATGGCCCACCTTTGTGCAGAGGGGATGACTGTTGCCTTTCTCCATTCATGAGGCAGGAAACCTGTTTGAAGGCTACAGTTAAATAGTAATTCCAGAGGTCCTGATAGGCCATGTTTCATGCTATTTAAAAGGCATCCTGGGATATTGCCTGGGCCCATTGTTGCAGTGTTCTTGATCTTAGAGACAGCATTAAGGACCTGTTCCCTAGTGATAGTAGAGGGAGTTATAGTTGATGATATTTCCTGAGGGAAGGTTGAGGGGGGAGAGGGGTAATGTTGGGGCTTAATTTATCAGCCAGGACATTTGCTATATCTTCTGGCTCAGTATAGGTGGCTTCAATCACAATGAGCTCTTCGCACAATTGTGTATTGCCTTTGAGGTTGCGGACGTAGCTAAAGAATGCTTTGTGGTTGTCCTTGGCCTGGGAGGCCAAACTTACCTCAAATCTGGCTTTGGTAGTCTTTATTTGTCCTCTGCATTGTTTGTTTAGTTTGATGAGAGTGCTTTTATCCTGCTGGGTGCTGCACCTCCTAAATTTTGCCATGATTTTCTTTCTCCTGTTATGCAGCCTATTGATTTTGTGATTCCACTGGAGTGGCTTGTTTTTTGAGTTAGTTCTGTACTTCTTCCTGGTGGGTACAGCTGCCTCTATACAGTTATTAACATGCTTGTATAGGGTTTCTGTGAACAGTTCTGCATAGGCAGCAGTGTTCTTAGTGTTTATCGGGGGTGGAAATGTTGCCAGGTTCTCACTTAATAGCAGGAGGTTGACCTTAGAATAGTTCCTGAATATTCCAGGTTTAGCTGGGGGTCCATGTTTTATTTTTACTTCAAAGGAGACCATTTTGTGGTCTGACCTTACCAGGGAAGGCATTACAGTAGGGGGTGTGCAACAATCTCCCATATTAGTGAGGACCAGATCTAGTATGCTTTGCACTCCTGTTGGTGCACTGACTATCTGGTCCAGGAAGTTTGTGTTTACAAAATCCAGGAATCTCTCTCCATGTACATTTAAGGACATATAAGATTCCCATTTAATAGCGGGGTAATTAAAGTCACCCATGACTATGGTATTGGATTAGATGGCTAGTGTTTCTAATACGTTTAAATATATGGTATTGGTTTCCTGGGTCATAGAGGGGGACCTATAGCTTGCAAGGAAGTTGTATTGGATTTTACCTATGGTGATTTGAACATGGAGCAGTGCAAGTGCATTGTCCTGTTTGACTAGCCTTGAGGTATATTTATTTTTGATGTAAACACAGACACCTCCACCTTTAGTCCCTGAATGTGAAGTAGCTGGCCTAAATGTGTGGAAGGCATTATAACCTTGTACTGTTGGTGTGCTGTCTGCAGCTTTAAACCATGTCTCAGTGACTGCACATATGTCAGCCTTCTCTAGTGTAAAGAGAGCTTCTAGGGAGTGAAGTTTTTGTTTAGACTCCTAGTACTGAGCAGTAATATCTTTAGATTTTCTTGATTTTGATTTGCTATGTCGAAGTACTTTCAGTTTGGCATTGCCTAAAAAGGCACTATGGGGGAATACAGTGTTTTAGCTAATATTCAAAAGCCTAGAGGGGAGAGGTGCAGACTATCCCTGGCAAAGCAGCATGGTCTGTTGACCATCTCTTTCCATGCTGACAAATATGGCATCCCCTTAGACTGACACCAGAAACTAAGCCAATTATTAAAGTCAGTCATCTTCTGTTCGGATTGTGGCATCATCCTTGGAGAAGGTAAAATGCTGCTCAATGCTAGACTCATAGCAGCCTGAGACACATATTCCAAGAGCTCCATGATGTCTCTCTTCATATAGTCTAGGGAGGTACGTCTCAGGTCATTTACTCCAACATGGACTATGACTGAGTCATATTAGTAAATGTGGTCCAGTGACCTGAGTGCATGCATAATGTGGCAGATCCTAGCCCCTGATAAGTAACTGACCATAATTTTCTCCTTAACCTGATGAGAGGGACATCAGTGTGTCTCATGATGGAGTCTCCAATGACTAGAATGATGGATTGTGTGGTGACTTGCTATATGGGCTTAGAGGTAGAGGTAGAGGCTCCACGAGATGTAGATCTATGTGTTGATGTGGATGTTGTTTCGGAAGAGTGTATTTGGGGCTGCTGATGGTATTTATTATGTGTACTTCATCTAGGAGTTCTTTGTGATTTAGGAAGGTTACATGTAAGTGCCTCAGCATATGTGGGTCGATATGTCTGCTTTGAATTGTGAGAGCTTTGCCTCCAGTGACATTGTGTAAATACATCTCTCACATACCATATCAGTTTGCTTGAAAATTAACTGGTTATCAGTAAATATGATTTGTTTGAAAATTAACTGGTTGTTAGCAAACATGAGGCAATTTCTACATTGCCTCAGGATGCCCATACCCACCAAGCCAGTAATGGAGACAGTAGGAAAGTTCATAGCCAAGGAAACAGATCCTTTTTTATTGATTAGACAGTTGGAGTAAGAATATCAATCACTGTCAGGAGTATCCAGTTTGCAACTATGTGGACAGTGCTTGTCATTGCAAACTAGTTGTCCTGTGTGCAACTAGATAATGGAAACATTTCAATTGTGCTTTTACAGGAAAAATGTCACTGAAGGTTTCTGAGTCTGTACAGGACACTGCCAAACATTTGAGAGGAAACTAACACATAGACCGTGTAAATTTAAGGATGAAGTATTTAGGCAGATATTCTGAAGTTAGAAACAAATCAAGCAGTACTTACAGAAAACAAAGAATTAGCTTGTTAAGAATGATGAAAAGAGGGGAGTCGCATGAATGGCTACAGCCTGGCTACTACTAATGCTGGTCTCACCACAACTTCACTCTGTTGCGATACAATGCTCCTTTGCTTCTTCTCTCACCAGAAGCAAAACGTTAGCACCAATCCCAAGAAGAGAAGTAGGCCACAGCCTGTTTGGTGATCTACATTCTTGTCCTAGATTATGCAAGGGTCAGTAGGCTTGTAGCCTTTATCTGGTAGATGCCTTGAATAGTAGCCAGACCAATCAGGAACCTTAAACACAGACACTCACTCTCCAAACAAAAAGAGTCAGAAATCAATGCACTCTGATCCTTGTCTCACCAGAACCAGAATATTAGCACAGATTACAAGCTGTCAGTCTCCAGGAAATAATGTCTCTGTACTCCCTCTCTCACCAGGAGAAAACAGAAGCACTAATCCCGAGATGACTAATGAAATCCAGAATGTGGGCACTGCAATAACTGGTGGTCTTGCAGTAGATGTTTAAAGGTACGATGGAAAAAAATGGTTTATCCTAAACACTGCAGTGTGCACTAAGCAGCTAGATATGAATGTCGGTACTATTTTTAAAAAAGCAAGATAGATTTAAAGGGGGTGGGCACTTTTGTGTAGTATGGAATACAGTGGGATGGCCAATAAATTTAAATAGCTGAAGGGAAGTGATTTCACAAAATGATAACTTTGTGCTTACTCACACCAGCCAGTGAAAGGAGAAAGGGAAGGAGATATATGGTCAAAGTAACATAAGGGGCAGGCAACTAGAAAGACAGTGGTGTTTAAGAACACAACAGTAACAGGGTGGGAGAGTGGGAAAATACTACCTGACTCACTTGAGACAGAGCTGTGGTCTCTTTTCAAGTTTTAAACTGCAATTAAAAGCAGAATACAAGTAAAACACAGTGTAAAGAAAACAAATCACAGTATACAAAATAGAAAAAGGCAATAAAGTAATACAAAATACAAGAAAACAAAAGTAAATTAACTTTTCCCTTGCAGGAAGCTGTGGCAGAGTCTGGGTGAGCTTTGAAATGTTTTATTTTTACCCCTTAAATAGAAGGTTTAGTCCCTAGTCCCCACCCTCAGTTCACAGATGATTAACCTTAACTGACTTGTTCTAACTTCTGTGTGACTTCTTAATTGACCTGTTCTAATTTTTGTTTGACTCACAAGAGACAGAGCTGTGGTCTCTTTTCAAATTTTAAAATGCAATTTAAGCAGAATACAAGTAAAACACAATGTAAAAAAAAAAACAAATCACAGGATACAAAATAGGCAGTAAAGTAACACAAAATACAAAATAAACCCAAAAAACAAAAGTAAACTAACCTTTCCCTCACAGCAAGCTGTGGCAGAGTCTGGGTGAGCTTTTCCAGTAAAGCTTTAAACAGATATTCAGATACAGTAATAAAACTGAAAAACTCAGAGGCTGAAATGAAGAAAAGGCTGGCTGAATATGGAACTGCATAAACAGAGATGTTCCAAAAAATAATAGAATTAGAGGACAGAGCAGGTAGGGAAAACCTGAGATTTTCTGCTGTACCAGAGAAGCTGGAAGGCACAGACTATATTCATTTTATGAAAGCACAAATAAGCAACTGGACTGGTATTTCACAACAGGAATTGTTAATTGAAAGGGCAAATTGTGTGTGTGTTTCAGACCTGGCTATGAGAAAGCAACGTAGACCTTTAATAGTAAAATGCAATCTTACCAGCGGAAGGAGCTGATTTTGACAAAACTGTGGCAGAAGGACAAAGCACTTCTAGTGGGAAACAGCAGAGTGTTTGAAAATAATGGTTACTCATTGTACACCAGGCAGAAAAGGAATAAACTTATTTCATTATTCGTGGAATGTCGAGAAACAGGCATGAGATTAAAACAGTTGTACCCAGCTATCTTCAAAATATTTTTCGGGCAAAATAATTTTTTGATGAAGTACATGCTAAGGAAGAAATACAAAAATATATCCAGCAAAAAGTGAGATGTGAAGCATAATGAGATTATGCTTCTTGTTCTTCTGGTAATAAAGAACACAGATAGACTTTGCCAGTGAAACCTTTTCCAATGTTTCAATGGAAAATGCTTGAGAAAAGGAAAAAAAGCACAGGAGTTGACTAGAAGAATCAAGAGTACATTGGAAATGAAGCAGAGGCAGGATATGGGAGATGGAGATGAACAGGAACAAAAACAGTAACTTGGAAAGTGACAAATGTGGAGTTACAAAACAATAATTATATTTGTGAAACATGAGAGACCAAGAACATTTGGAAATACTGGACTTTCATGGACTTTGTTAAACTTGTAGGGGACTCTAAAGCATATGCCCTACTTCATGTCATTAATGTTTGGAGAATAAAACCAGTAACTTGGAAAGTGACAGATGTGGGATTACAAAACAATAATTATATTTGTGAAAAATGACAGAACAAGAAAATCTGGAAACATATACCCTACTTCATGTCATTAATGTTCAAAAAATACTCAGGAAAGGGGAAGAGGCAGGAAAAAGTTAACTGTACGTAAAACATTTTTTCTTAATGGTACTATTTTAACAGTGCATGATTTTCTTTGCATAGGTTCATAGGTTGGTACTAGGCTATCAACCCTAGGGCCTTTACAAGCCTAGCCATAACAATTCCCTGGTTATTTCTTCCCACACTATTTAATTCTCTGGACCCCTGTCTAGCAGGGTGACTGACGTGATCCCCGGGGTAAATTTCCTTCCTCCCATCCAATCGTCAAGGTTCCTTTTGAAGAGGACCAAAGAGGCACTCTGCTTGACATGTATGGGCAATCTATTCCAAAGTCTGGGGAGTCTCTGGGTCAGGAACCTATCCCTCCAGCATGTTTTGTTTATTGTGATGACAAGGTTTAGATCCCTGGAGTGTGTGGCTCTGAGGGGATTGGGATTTCTTTAAGCGTAGCATGTCCAGCAGCTCTGGGTTTGACATGGCCTTGTATGTTAAGCAGAGATCACCTTTAAGTAGACGATATGCGACAGAGTATAGCTGGAGTTTTTTAAGGCGGTCAGTGCAGGGCATCTGCTTTAGGCCTGTGATTCTTTTAGTGAGGTATTTATGTGGCCTTTCTAGTTGTTGCAGATGTCTTGAGAGGTACATACCAAATGGGGCGTTGTATTCTATAATGGGTCTAATGAGGGATGAGTACAGTGGGACAATGACCTCCTTTTTTCTGCATGCTATAAAGTAAAATGTTCTTATTTATTTTTAAATTTTATGGGGATACTAATGTAAAGAGGTGCTCCTGGGTTTTTTCTTCTTTTTTCATTTCCCCCTCTTCTCTCTTTCTCCATGTTCAGTTTTAAGAAATGCAGGCACTGCAGTATATATATATATATATATATATATATATATATATATATATATATATATATATATATAAATAAGAAGAAAAAAAAGAAAAATCTGACAAAAAGAGGATCACAAAAGACAAATTGATGTGCCTTGTCTCATTCTTGCATAGGGGAGCAATTGGTTAAGGCCCTTAACTTAATTTAGTAACAAGTTATAAGAGAAAGCAAGTAAATGAAAAAAAGAATAATGAATATCATAAGACCCTTTTCCAGTAAACAAATGTATACTTGGTAGTTTTGTGTCTGGTTCTCATGGCTCTAGAAAACAATCTGATAAAGAGAAATGGCTTGGAGAAAATGTTTTCTGAAAGCATTCAAGTGTTTTCCCAGCTATGAGAGCTATAAAGATAAGACAAAGCCAGATATCACTTAGTAGAGGCACAGGTTGTACCATGCATCTTAGCATGGATAACCTTTTTTTAGGTTATCACAAGTCTATCTGTGTTGCTGTCGGTTTGGAACATTTGTTCTTATTAGGAGGGTAAAACATCAATATTTGAAGATGTACATAGTTTTGTGTGTTATTATTAAGTTAATAGGTTTTAGAGGGTATTGGGGTATTTTTGAAGGCTTTCAATAAAACAAAGAAGTTTTGTAAGAGTGACATAGGCTCAAATGGAGATGACAAGAAACAACTATATAAAAGATTAACCTGACAAACAGTGTATGCATGTAACACAAAAGCTGGAACTAGACATTTAATAAACAAAGAAAACTGTTATACATAAAAGGTGGGAATAATAACTTTTCAAGAAAATTGTGCTTTCTGTAATGTCTTTAAATGTCAAAGGTCTCACAGATAACTACAAACAAGAAAGAGCAGTGAATCAACATGAGTGACCAGTGTTCCACACCTGAAGTCAACTCCTTGTTGGTCCGATCCGACCATAAGCTTATCACCCTTGATATCCACATCCCACCCCATTCCCCCATTAAGGAAACCACAGTAAAAAATTTCTCCAAAGCCAACTTTATGCCTCTTAAGACAGAAGTGGCGAACTTCATGACACACATGCAGATAGACAATACAGTTACAACTGCTGAATCTTACACAAATGCACTCTATAAGCACTTACACGAGTGCATGGATCGTGCTATCCCAAACAGAACCAAGATGCTAGCCTCCAAAAAAAGGAAGCCAATCTGGTGGTCCCCTGCCATAAATAAAATGCACAACAGAAGGAAGAAACTGTTGCAAAAGAGAGTGAAATCCCATGAGTGGAGGAGCTCCCTGGTCAGCCTCAGTAAGAAGCTGAGATCCCTTATAATATTCTCCAAAGCTAGCTACAAAAACAAAATTGCCACTAAATCCAAGGACAACCACAAAGCATTCTATAGCTATGTCAAGAATCTAGGTGGCAACACCCAGATCTGCTCTGAGTTACAGCACAAAGGCACAACAATTACAGAACCAACTGATATTGCCAACATCCTGGCAGATAGGTTCAGTGCTAACTTTACCCACCCTCTCACCCCCTAAAGGGCCCATATCTATACAGGAAGAATGCAGAGTCCCTGTAATCACAACTACGCAGGTAAAAGCTACAGTCTCTAAAGCCAAAAACACAGCATCCATGGGAACGGACAACATCCCAGGCTGGGTTTTACACAAACTGGCTCCCCACTTAAGCACCATGTTCAATAATAGCCTCGCATCAGGCTTTGTGCCCACTGAATGGTGCACAGAAAAAGTTATCTCACTCCACAAAGGGGGAGCCACCACTGTTCCCGGGAACTATCGACCTATTAGCCCGACGAGCCTGGTCTGCAAGGCCATGGAACGTATCATCATGGAACTCATAAACAAAGACATTGGTAACTCCAAACCCTGGATCCCACCCAGTTCAGGTTTGTGAAAGGCAGATCATGCCTCCTGAACCTGATCGACTTCTTTGAGGCAGTCACTAAAGCCATGGATGAGGGTAAGGTGGTTCACACAGCCTGTACACCATCCCCCATTCTGGGATTATAGCTAAACTCACTAAACTAGGTATAAATCCCTACGTCACAAGATGGGTTGCCAACTGGCTCACTGACAGAACCCACACTGTAAAAGTTGTAGACTCCAAATCTGACCTCAAAGCAGTGACAAGTGAAGTACCACAGGGTTCCGTCCTGGGACCTCTCCTGTTTGGTATCTACTTCTCTGAAGTACAGGCTAACACATAAGGCCTCTGGCTAATGAATTTCACAGATGGCTGCAAACTAGGAGCCATAGTCAAGTCCCCAAATGATGTGGACATCCTACAGAAGAGCCTCACTGAGACAGATGCCTGGTGTCAGAGCCATGGCCTCAAGCTTAATGCCAAAAAGTACAGTGTCATCCCCTTTGGTAAAAACTCTGTACCCATGAACTACCACATAGGCAGCAATCTACTTAACACCGAATGCGTAATAAGAGACCTTGGGACCCAGGTGGACAGTAGTCTCTCCTTTGATAGTCACATCGCCACAGTAGTCAGGAAGTCCTTCTACGTTGCACACCTCATCATAAAAGGGTTCTCATCCAGGAAAAAAGAGGTCATTGTTCCCCTCTACTCGTCACTCATTAGACCCATTATAGAGTACACCGCCCCTTTTAGAATGTACCTCACAAGACATCTGCAGCAGCTGGAAAGGCCACAGAAGTACCTCACAAAGAGGATTACTGGCCTCAAACAAATGCCCTACACTGACCACCTCAAAAAATTCCATCTTTACTCCATAGCATATCGCCTACTCCAAGGTGATCTTTGCCTAACATATAAAGCTATGTCAAACTCAGAGCTGTTGGACATGTTATACTTAAAGAAATCCCAATCCCTCCGAGCTACACGCTCTAGGGACCTAAACCTTGTCACCACAATAAACAGGACATGCTAGAGGGATAGATTCCTGTCCCAGAGACTTCCTATACTCTGGAACAAACTAACCATCTATGCCAAGCAAAGTTCTTCATTAGCACTCTTCAAGAAAAATCTTGATGAGTGGATGGGAAACAGGAAATACACCCCGGGGATCACTTCTGTGTCTCTGCTGGACAGTGGCACAGGAAAATAACTTTCTTGGGTGGCGTAAGCTATGGAACCTTGCTGGCTAGGCTTATGTAGGCCCTTGGGCTAATAGCCCAGTACCTACCTATGAACCTATAACCTATGATCTATATTAAAACATGTAGAGTGCAAATAGCTATGCTACAGGAGACACAGTTGGAGAGAACTAAACACGTGAATTTGGTAAAGAAAGGTTTTCAGGATGGTTATTTAGTGGAATACCTGGGGCAAAGGAAAAGAGGAGTATTTATACTAATTGCAAGATGATCTCAATAGTGATAGAAGAGGATAAAAAAAGATAATAATGGTAGATTTGTAGCACTAACAGGTCACTGACAAGGAAGGAAGATTACATTGGCATGTATTTATATTCCACCAAAAATGCTATAATGGAGCTTAAGAAAGTTCTGGGGGGAAATAATCAGCTTTCAGCAAGGAATATTTCTTATAGGTGGAGACTAGAATTTGATCTGCAACAGTGAAGATGCATCTAGGGGCCCAGAAGGAAAATATAACAAAGGACTGTAGATTTTTGAAGATATTTATGAATGTGTTTGGCATGGAAGATGTGAATTCAGTACTAGGAGTTCAGAGTGAATTTACACATTATTCTCCAAGATACAAAAACTGGGCTAGATTGGACAGAATTTACATTTCACAGGAACATATGTATTTAATGGAAGGTCTTGATATGCACCTAATAACTATTTCAGATCATGTACCAATAATAACTAAAATAAAACACAAGATAATGAAATAAAAATGAGCCACTGGAACTTTCCTACCTATTTATTGAAAAGAGAGGAATTTAAGGAATGGGTAGTGGAAATTATTTAGGAACTATTAGAGAAGATAAACATTTCTTCTGAAAATATAGCTCAGGAGTACGATAAAATTAAAGTAGCATTTAAAAATAGGATGGAAATAAAATAAAGGGAGATATGGTTAAATAGTAACAAGAATTATTTAAAGGGACTGTCAATTGGTAAAGTATTGCAAAATAGGGAGGATTCCACAGAACAAGAGGAGTAACTGTAGAATCCTAAACAGAAAATAATGGATTACGGTACCTCAATAATATGCATGAGTTTGGAAAGACTGTTAAGTAACTGTTTTTTGATAATAACTCTAGAGCACAAAAACTTTTAGCACAGCAATTCAGGCAACAGAAAAAAGGCTGTCTCCAAGCTTAAGGAGCCTATAACAAGATATCCTGTAGAAGTATTAGAAATATTTTGGAAATTCTATGAAAGTCTGTATAAAGCAGAGAAATATGGAAATCAAGAAAAGGTAGAAATGGAGAAGTTTATGGGAGAATTAAATAAGATAGGAAGATATGAGATACAAATGGTGATGTAAAACCAATCTACAGGAAAGTCCCCAGGAATACATGGTATTCCTGTGGAAGTTTGGAAGCTAGGAAGGAAGGTTTTGTTTAACAGTATTTTAAAAGGAGGAGAAGTACCAACATCCTGGAAGAAAGCGGTGGTAGCTGTAATACCTAAAGAGGGTAAAGATCCATCAGACCCAGCTTCATACAGGCCCATTTCAATAATAAACCATGATTATAAAGTGTTTATGTCTATAATGGCTAAACAAATAGCAAAAGTAATGCCAAAATTGATAGTTATGGATCATTGTGGTTTTGTGGAGGGGAGGCAAACATTTGGCAACATTAACAGAACACTGATGATCCAGAGGGAAGCAGAATGTAAGAAAATACCACTGCTGTTGGTGGGTCTTGATGCAGGGAAAGCATTTGACAGAATAAACTGGGGCTTTATGAGCAGAGCAATGAAAGCATTTGCATTCCCTGATAAAATTATAAGGATGATTAGGAAGATATATGAGGGATTGGGAGCCAAAAATTAAAGTGGGTGGGGTCCTTTCTAATAATTTCTGCTTGAGCAGAGGAACCAGGCAGGGGTGTCCTCTCCCTCCTTTGTTATTTGCATTATATTTATAACCATTTTCAAAGAAAATAAGAGACTCAGAAATCCAAAGATATAATTGGTATGGTTGACAAGAAAAGCTGGCTCTATTTGCAGATGATACTATTTTATACCTGACAAAACCAGAAAGGTACATGACAATATTGTGGAACATTTTGAGACAGTTTCAAATCTTTTTGGGATACAAAATAAATGAAGTTAAACAAAGGCAGTAGTGGTAAATTATGTACCACACACAAACTGGTTCAGCAATATCAGTATTTATGTGGACATAATAAAATTAAGTATTTAGGAGTATGGATTAAAAATGATTCCAGTCTGACAGGTAAGGCTATGTGGGAAGAGACTAAACCAAAGATAATGCAAAAACTGAGAAATGGAAGCTCTGTTATATGAATATCAATAATAAGATACAAGCAGTTAAAATGTTTTTAATCCCTTTAGTCGTATACACAGGTCAGACATATTTTTTATCAACCCGAGGAGAAGTTGTGGATAGCAATTAATAAAGAACTCAAGAATTTCATCTGGGAGAGGAAGATGACAAGAGCCAAGTGGGATAAGCTGATTCCTCCAATAGAACAGAGCTAATTGGGATTACCTGATTTGAAGGGGTATTTCAGAGCAACACAGTTAAGGTTCCTATACATAGCACAAGTAGAAAATTATAATTCAAAGTGGAAAGGGATGATGATAAAACAGGGTGGAAGGTAAAAAACAAGGAGAGACTGGGATTTTGGATGCACATCTTTAAGAAGAATAACAATAATCATACATAATATTATATTCATAAAACAGCAGAAAGTATTCTAAGAACTAAGCCAACACAGGAATGGAGGAAGGAGATTCTGACAATAGGGATAACTGCAATTAGGGATACAGACGATAGCCAAGAGGGGGCTGGAATTTATTGGTAATTTATTGGAGAAAACTGACAAAGGAACCAAGGTATTATGACCAAATAACTAGAGAAGGAAAGGTAATATAATGGGAAGATGGCAAGAATTTATTTGGACTGCAGGTTAGAGATCGTCTTCCCTATCAAGGAATGATATCACAGTATAGGCAAACAGAAAGAAATAGGGGGTTCCTAAATGAAAGACCACCACTGGTAGGGTTTTTGTAGAATCTAGAACAGAAGCTGCTGTTATAAAAGGAATAATTAGTAGAGCATATAAAATATTGCATAAAAAATATAAGAATCAATCAGAGGACATTAGAAAGGACTGGAAAGAGAGACTGGATAAGCAATTCACAAAGAAACAATGGGGAGATATATGTCTGTCCCCCAAATATGCAACAAAGTCTAGAAGATTTAGGATCTTTAATTTTTTTGAACTATTATACAGAATTGGAATTGCCTAATCATAGTAAAGCCTTGCTGAGTTTAATTATGGTGACTGCCAAAAAAGCAATTACTAGAAATTGGAAATCAAAGCCTAAATCAACTTTACTAGAAGTAGCGAATATAGTAACAGAAATAAAACAACTGGAACTGGGATCTTTAGAAAATGGTAGGAGTAAATTACATAGGAAAAATGGGAATTGTGAGGAATAATGCATGCAGAGGAGGAATGACGTTTAAAAGAATGCACAATGATTGGATAGATTATAAGTGATATAATTTCTGCAACTACAATTGTGTCAAGGTGGTTTGTAATGTATAGTGTTGGAACTAGAATTGTGTCAAGATGGTTTATTTTCATTTATGTAAATGTAAGATTGTCTATGCCATATGTGATAATTTAATAAAGTTGTTTCTTGTTTAAAAAAAAGAAAGAGAAGTAGAGTCCCCTTCTTGATAACTCACTTTTTATTAGACAAACTTTTGTATTTCCTCCTTAGCCTGTTCAGCATCAAAATGTTACTTTGATCTTCCAGGAAAAAAAATATTCTGAAGACAGACGAATAGAGCAGCTTCAATCTCATGCCTGCCTATGACATTCCTTGATTGCTGGGATACATTTGCTTCTCTTCTTCTTGCAATTTTTAATATTTTGGTGTTCTGCCACAGTTTTGTCAAGATCTACTCTTTCTTTTGGTAGGATTGCATCTTTACTAATACAGGTCTTTTCTGCTTTCTCATGGACAGGTTTGGAGCATACACATGATGTGCCCTTTCAATTAACGAATCCTGCTGTGGAAAACCAGTCCAGTTATTTATTTGTGCTTTCATAAAATTAATGCAGTCTGTCCCTTCCAGTTTCTCTTCTACAGCAGAAAATCTCAGGTTTTGTATGCATGCTCTGTTCTCTAACTCTACTATTTTTTAAGCAGTTCTTCTTGAGCAGTCTCATATTTTGACAGTTTTTTTTCATTATGACTTCTGATTTTTGCAGTTTTATCTGTTTATTTGAATAGCTGTTTAAAGTGTCTTCCATTTTTCCCATATTTTTATTATCTGAGTTGATATACTCCTTCATTGTTTCATTTATTTTAATCATCTCTGAATACATTTGGCTTATGTTTTCCTCTAAATTACTGGAAGTCATCTCTTGTACCATTGCTGGACTTTTAACTGATTTTTGCTGAGCACCTACATAATTCTTCTCAGTCAGTGTTTTCTTTTCACCTTTTCTGGTTAATTTTCTTTCAGGCTATCTAATTTCCTTCTTTATTGCCACCCCAGCAGTATACATACTAGCCAGTAACTGAATTACTGGTCATTATCTATCAGTTTGTTTTTTTACACTGGAAGAGCTGAAATTAAGCTATTAATCAGTGTGCAGCCATCTTGGCAAGCCCTGTCAGAAAATATTGTTAATATCCTTAAGGTAATGCAATAGGTTTCCACTCAAAAACAACACATGTGGGACAGGTGGAAATAGTTTTCCATTTGGATTGCTGGTAAGCAGGCCCCTCCTAAGAAGGTCCCAGATTATAGGATTGTGGACTTTTTTCTATCCTTATGTCTGGTTTTAATCTCCCTCCAGGAAGTAAATCCTGAAAGGGAGTGCCTGAAGTACTGAAGACTGGGGTACAATGCTAGTGACAAGATCTTTTGACAGAAGTAGATCCACCCACCCTAGTTTCCTCTTTTCTATTTATGATAAAATTTGCTGTCCAATGAGCTACATGGGGATTTACATTTAGCTAAGACAGTTTATCTCTAACACCCAAGTGCAGACTGGTCTTGAATACCTTGCCGAGGTATAGATATGTGCTGTGCACTTGTCGTCTCTCATCCAGTGCCTCTGTATCCTTCTCAAAGAAGTCAGCTAGTTTAAGTATGCAGAATCTGCCTTGATGAACCTAACTTTGCTTGGGCTGAGCTTTTTTAGGTTGCCTATGTCATTATTTATTAATTCCATAATGATCCTTTCCATAGCCTTACAGATAATAGTCAGGCTTATAGGTCTATAATTATCTGGGTCTGTTGATACTTTACCTTTGTGGAAGAGGATGACAGTTGTCTTCCATTCAGCTTTCACAAAACCTGTTTGGAAGCTGATGTTGAATATCTGCAGTAGGGGGTCTGACAAATCCTGTTTCAGGCTAACCGGTAGGCAGTTTTTTTTTTTTAATCCAGGCCAATTTAAGTAGTGTACTTGGCCTAGAATGGTGCATTGGGGACTTGTTGGGAAATTTAAAAGGGATATGTAAATGTGGGCATGTAATCTGGGAATATAGGAGGGGAGATGGTGGCTGAAGTTGGAGCTGATTTGACCGCAAGTAGATTGACTACATCTTCTGGGTCCAAATATGCAATGTCATATATGATTAGCTCATTGCTGGGCATTATTTTGGAGGTCTCAAATTTTCACCTCATATCTGCCCTAGGTTGTTTTGATCATGGTTTGGAGTTCCTTGTTTAGTTTTTAGTAAGTGCATTTTTAGCATCTTGAGAGTTAAGTTTATTTTTGCAGGTATTTTTTTTTTTTTTTTTTTATAGATACACCACCGCCTTTGGCACCTTCATCAAAAACAGTGGGGCTGAACATCTGGAAGGGCATTGAAATCTGGAAGTGATGGAGTGCCACTCTCATTGGTCTTGAACCAGATCTCTGTGACAATGCATGTATCAATGTTTTCCAGGGTGAGGAGAGCCTGCCAGAAGTGGAATTTTTTATTAACGTTCCTTGCATTGAGCAGCAATACCTTTTTATCTGGATTCTGTTTTGCTACGTTGGAAGCTTTAGACAACTGTCATTGCCTAATAAAGGAAGAATGGGGATTAACAAAGGTTTGGCCAATATATGAAAGCCTTGAGGGAATAACTGCAGGCCATCCTTGGCAAAGTAGTTAGGACTGCCATCTCCTCCCAGCCAGATATATATTGCAGCATCTTTGAATGACACCAGCAGCTAAGATAGTTGTTGAAGTCAATCATCTTTTGTTCTTATCGCGGCATCATACTTTGTGATGGTTGAATGTTGTTCAAGCCTAGGTTCATACCTGCCTCAGACACATACCCTGAGAGCTCCATTATGCTCTAGTCATATGGTCCAGAGAGCTTTGTATCAAGTCATTTACACTCACATGTACTGTGACTGTGTCATATGTGTATGTGGGATGCAGAGATTTGAGTGCGTATGTGATGTGGTGAATCTTAGCTCCTAATAGGCAACTGACTGTGACCCTCTTTTTACAAAAACTGGTGATTGGTTCATCAGTGAGACCCATTACAGAGTCACCTATGACTAGGTTATTGGACTGTGTAGAGGCTTTCCTTATCAGCTTTTGAAATGAAACAATGATTCTTAGATATTTGTTTTATGGTAGGTGCTGTCTGTGTTGTTTGGTTAGTAAGTTTGTGCATGATGTTGAGGATACTAGTTTCTTAGCATACACTTAAGAGATCTTTGTGTTTTAGATAAGTTACTGTTAAGAACCTCAGTGTATGAAAGTCTATACATTTGGTTTGAGGTATATGTGATTGCTTTAGTGGGTTAATGTGTGGTACTGACAACTTGCTTGTTTTTTGTAAAGGCTTCACGTGAGAGCTTTCCCTCCAATAACATTATATAACTATATCTCTCTCACACTGGGTCAGTTTGTTTTAGTAGTAGTTGGCTGTTAGTAAAGAGACAGTATTTACATTGTCTCAGAATGCCTATTTCAACCAAGCTCTCAACACAGAGGGTTGGGAAGTTTAAATCCATGGATCCAGACATTTACTACTGTGGGCTAAATGGTGAGGGGATAGTGCCTAGGAGATTTGAAGTTGATTTGCTGGTGTGCTACCTATCTAAAAGAACAGTCTAAGTCTCCACATGAGGAGCAATACACCTCTTAATGCAATACCAGGTCTCCTTGCATAACTGCTACAATTGTCCTGCAGGTTAGTTTTTCCCCTATTTCAGGAAGGTATGGTCTCTCACAAACCGGTGTGATTCGACCCAACAACCTCTGCCTCCCAGGATGCCAGGATTACAGGCATACGCCACACGCCCTGAGCTTTTTGGCTCCTAAGTAAGGTGTTGAATTGATCTATATTAATAAGTGTGACTAGAGAAAATTTGGTTTGACCACTACACCAAGTAGGTAAAACATAATTAGTCTGTGCTGTTTATGAGATCATCTTTGATATGTAACAATGCACCGCTGCTTAATGCTACAGTTTATACAGCTATTACTGAAAGGAGAATTTCACTAAGATTCCTAAGAGAAAATTCGGAATTGAAAGTGCCTGCATCTGTTGAGTACAAAGTTGAGAAGTACTGTGTAGAAGACTGCCATCCACCAGTTAAACTGAGATGAAGAAGTGAAAGAACCAAAATAGGAAGCAGTTAGGGCTCCAGCCAATAATGTCTACTCCTCAGAAAAAGCAGCAAATGATTTCCTGCCACTGAAACTACTACTGCCCTCAGCAAGTTTACACTCAGACTAGAACCAGCAACAGAAATAACTGAAACATGGTACACTGAAATTGGAAACAAATTTCCTTTTCTGATGTGCTCAACATAACCCCACCAAAAGTCTGCTCAGATTTGTCTGAATAGTGGTAATGGTATGGAATTTTTTATTTTTTTTTTTGGGGGGGGGACATGACAATGGATTGATAACACTTTAACCAACTAGGGACCCACTAAATAAAAAAACCCAAAACATCTTTCTCCAACAGTGGAGCTTTCTTTTCTTTCCACTGGTGTGCAACCTTGACGTAGGTATATTTACATTGGGGGGGGGTGGCCTCATATGACGGAAACAGAGGGCTCATCTCCCTGCAAAAATAACTTACCTGTGAGTTATAACAAAGTGGGGAATAAAAGTTGTTTTGGCCATTTTGTTTTGGTGGATTGGCACTTGCTTAAAGTCTCATCACCTTGTCAACATGAATCCTTTTCTAATGGTAAGGTGCATGCTTAGGATTAGAGTTAGAGGCAGGGAAAGCCTAGGGGTGGCAGGTGCAAGCTGTCTCTTGGGAAGCAACAAGGCTTGTTGAACATGTCATCCCAGGCTGACAGACACTGGATCCCCTTTGAATGACACCAGAAGCTTAGCCAATTGTTGAAATTGATATTTTTTTTCTTTATACTGTGGTATCACTCTTGGTGAGGGCAGAATGCTACTCAGGGTCAGAGTCATACCCGCCTGGGCTACATGATCAGAGAGCTCTTCCGTGTCTCTTTTCATGTAATCCAGGGAGGTACATCTCATGTCATTCACACCAACATGAACAATGACAGAGTCATATTTGTACTTGTTCTGGAGTGACCTGAGTGCTTGTGTTATGTGATGGATTCTGGCTCCTGACAGGCAGCTAACAGTAACTTTCTCCTTGTCCAGCATAGTGAGTGGGACATCAGTGGGCCTGACTATAGAGTTGCCTAGTACTAGTGTGTTAGGTATGTTATTTCGCCTTAAGGGCTGTGATTGTGCGGCACACTGATTTTGTGTTTTATGTGTTGTCTGGTTTGTGACGAGAGGAGCAGGTTTTTTGGGTGTCTGCTTTGGAGGTATGTGATGCTTTTGCAGGTTTTTATTTAGAGCCTCTGAGTATGATTTTGTGTATTTATGTGTATTTTCTACCAGTGCTGGTTTAGTAGGTCTATGTGAGGTTGGAGATGTGGTGCAAGTGTTAACCTTCACCTCATGACTGCCTGTTCCAGTCTTGGGTGGAGAGAGCTTAGCTTCCAATTTAGCTATATAATTGCATCTCTCGCATATGTTAATGTTTTGTGGTAGGAGGAGAGGGTTGTCTGTGTACATGAGGCAGTTGTAACATTGCCTCAGGATACCCAGGTTCTCCAGCTGGACTGGAGAGTATACCTGAAATTGCCCTTTGGTCATGCCTAAATAGTAGGGTGAGCTGCTTAGTCGCTTGGTTAGTGAGGGGTGAATAATGAGCCTTGCCCTGCTGGGCAATCAAGTGTCGGGTTATATTAGTGCTTGCTATTAGGTCTGAGCAAGTGCTGGACTGTAGTATGCTTTTTAAGTGTTTAGGTTGAGAGTTAGACTACTTTCAAGGGAAAAACTGAAGAGGAGACTTGGTGGAGCCGGGATAAATTTAGCCCTAGCAATGCAGCCAGAGACAAAAAGTCTGTACTAGGAAGCATTCTGCATTGTCATTGGGGTGAACTGACTGCTACTCTGGAAGGGTGCATATTTGAAATTGTTTTATGACTTAGAGGAGCTGCAGCAGATATTAGCAAGGCTCATACCTCTCAACCTCTTATTGCAAGAAATCTGGACAAAGCCCAACAAAATGGGAGGATGGACAAAGGCTCAAAAATAGGGACATATTTTAAATATTGCTCTTGTAAACTTATAAAGTTGCTAGAGTAACAGGGTTTGTTTTAACATATATTTTCCAAAGGATTTTAAGTCTGAAGCTCAAATGTATGTCATTATTAAGTGGATTCAGTACTCAGATCATCCCAGTGATTTGCCAGAAAACCACACATTTTATGAGGAACAAACAAAAAATATGAGCCAAAAATCTGGACAGTTGAGAGCTCTGGCAAGTCTGTGTGTGTGTGTGTGTGTGTATTATTGACACATATGTGATAAATCATGACAGCATCTAGCCAACAGGGAAAGTATTGAAACCAGAAATCAGATGACCAGCTGTATGTGATGTCATTCTATAATCCATCACTAAAAATAATGTTTAATACTAGGTAAGACTGAAGTCTTAGAGCACTCAGTTTTTTGTAATCTGACAAGGAAGGACCCCTCACCTACTTCATCTTGCCTTGCTCTAGTAAGTAACCAGTGAATAATAATTCTTTAGATCAGTCCAGAAAATTTACAGAGATTAGTTAAGTATTGTTTTTCTGTAACTGTGTGAACCTGTCCGCCTGTGTTTTTTTTAATATTTTCTGTGATTGAAACTGTGGTGTTTATTGTAAATAGATATTTAGTATTTTCATGTTCTTTTATTAATTATTATTAAATATATTTAAACTTTCATTGTGGCTGGTCCTTTAGAGAATATTTTAACCTTTGAGAGTACTTACTCAGTGGTACTGCAGCCACTCCTGAAAGCCTTACTGTTTGGTCAGCATTACCATTTGTATTAATATTAATTTTACTCAGCATAATTGGGTACCCTTGAAAGAGCCTTAGAGTAGCTGACTTTGGAGTGTGTTGTGAGGGTATAACTACTTTATAGTCTGGGCAGAAGGGGGCATAGATAGTAAATATGTGCAGCCTTTCTCAGGTGTGTGTGTGTGTGTGTGTGTGTGTGTGTGTGTGTGTGTGTGTGTGTGTGTGTGTGTGTGTGTGAAACTCAAATCTCAAAGAATGAGTGTCAGCTGTCTGGAGCAGGGACACAAAGCACTGGTTTCACAGAGAGGGTGCTGGAGGGCTTGGCTTGAACACTTGGCTGAGGACTCAATCCTACAGCTGAACCAGTGGGGAGTCTTACTGGGGATCTGGAGAGAGGGAGAGAGTATCCAGACACAGGACTGAGTGTGTTCCCTGTGTGCTCTTAAGAGAAATTATGTTTGATGCAGAGAGTTCTATCTGGAAATACTGGGTGTATCCATTTTGATCCAAGTAAATGTTCCTCTCCAGTGTTAGTGGTGAGGATTCTGGCTTCTTGATTACTGGCCCAGATTGGGGACTTGACAGTAACAATCATAGAACTACAGATTGATAGAGCATCAGTTTGTAAGGTCAATGACACAATTTTCTGACAATTTAAGAAGCTGTTTTCTTTTATCAACAACATGGTTCCACCAGAAAAATCACAAAAGCACAAAATACACTGATAAAAAAACAATAAAACAGAGCGGACCACGAAATAAGAAGTTGGAAACAGTTTTGACAAAAGCACTAAATTTTTATTAAAGTGGAATTCTGCAGTTTGTGCTCCACTCTGTTTTATTGTTTTTTATCAACAACACAATTCATTGAAGTTTGCAATTGACAACATGCTGTTAGTCAATTACAGCACTGTAGTAGTGTTTTCACTTCGGTCGTCTTTATGTGACCATGGAGTTAGTTTATATAAGTTGGGAGGTATGCTGGCAAAAGTCTGGGACATAAAACATTAAATGGTTGTGTGCACTATACAAGTGGCTATTATATGTGGTGTAGCATTTCTGAAAAAAGAAACTAATTTAGCTTCCTTTTTACGACTAGAAATGACTGAATGGTTTGTGGAGTCAACTGGTGTTTTTTTTTTCTTTTCTACTGTGGCTGTCAACCAACTTTGCTATCATTAAATGTGAACATTGATATAGATATATCTAAAAAATACAGCATGCAGCACAGATAAAAAGTTATTTAATTCAGTAAAAATGTGTAGATAGACCAGCTTCACTTAAAGCTTCATTGGTATCTAAACTATTTTTGCATTTTAGAGGTCTTCTTATATACAGGAAGTTTCTGTCACATGATCAAAACAAGCAGACAACACAAATAATGCTCTAATTGAAGAAAAAAATGTTTTAGCATACAGTAATAAAATAATAAGAGAAACTTGTCTAAAATATTTTGCATAATTCTATAAATCAATACAGAAGTTAGTGTAACAGTGCAGGATGTACTCATCACATGATCAAAATAAGTAGACAATAGGAATAATAACTGCATTCAACTGTTTCTAGAATATAAACAAAAATATGCACTAAAACAATAAGAAAAAACTCTTAAATATTTTGTATCTTTCTTGAAAAAGGTTAATATTGAAGACTGCATATAAATCAAAAGGGAAGCTGGTATGTAAGTGTGATGGGGAGAGGGAAAAGAGAACATAAACAAATATAGTATTTGGTAAAATTGAAAATATGCATTCCAAGTTCACTCCAAGTGACACAAAGAGCAGCCTGAAGGCAGATAATAGGCTCAGCAAGCTGCCAATGGGTGGTAGCCTTCACAGCGTGTGTGCAGAAGCATAGACATAAAAGGAAGGGCATTGTGAACAACCACAGTGACACAGTTTGCTCATTTCTCTACCCAACTGATGGGGGCAAGCTATTCAAAATGTTCTCATTGCAGGGATTCCAGTGAAAGCACAAAACACCCTTATGGCGGCCTCAGACAGCTCCCAAAAATCCCCAGAGGAGAGGAATGAACAGGCACTGTCTGATCAAGATAAGATTTGATGGTTGGCAGACACATGGAAAAAATAATCTAGAAAAAGGGACCAACGCTATGGCATTGAAGGGTAAAGCTCTGACTACGGCCCAGGAGACTCAGGTACTATTAGTTGCTTGGACGTTTGAGACACTGACAGGGAGGGATGGGTGAGTCTATCTTGGGGGACATTCTTCTTGACACTCACTGAGGGGAAGCATGTTCTAGAGGAGTAGCCCTCAAATTGGTCTGGGATGAGAGCAGAGGAGAGGAAGGGATAAGAAGTTATTTCATAATGTAACCCTTTTTCAGAAGCAATTACTGGGGAGACACCCCTTCCCCTGGGATATCCTTAGTTTCTACACCATCCCTAGCCTGAAAATCATCATTAATCTAGAGGATGAAAGGAGGGTCTGGAAGATACAGCAATGGATGGGGGCACTGGGATAGAAGTCCAGAATGTATGAAGCAAGAGGACAGGAACCAAAAAAAAAAATAAAGTAACCTAGAAAAAAAGAGTATTTACTTCAAACATTTGCGTGAAGTGGGATTCAGTTATTCCAAAGGGTATATCTGTCATCTGTTTTGGTCCAGTATTGACTTTGTGGATTTCAGGTCTGTGGCTAAGCACCAGCTGGTCAAGCATTACTTTAAAGTGGTTCTGTGTCTCTGTCCTCATTTGTAGAAACCCTTCCCTCTTTGGAACTTCAGTGTTATGACTGATAGGCTTATCCCCCCATCAGTTTGGACCGTCAGGTTCAGTGGCTTCAGTTCATCTCTTGGAATATGATTTTTTGGTGACCATTACCTATGCAATCTGAGTTATAAAGCTCCAAAACCTTATATCTAGGGAGCCATATCTGGTCTTTTGCAAGGATCAGGTGTCCCTAAGGACAAATGCACATTTTCTTCTCTATGTAATGTCTAATTACTTCCCTATTTTGTTCACAAGGGAAGAAATTAAAAGAGACAAAGTCCTTCAAACTCTGAACTTGCACAGACAGCTCAGAGTGTACCTAAGGTGAGTGTATGAGTTATAGAAGACAGAGCAGCTATTTATTTGCTTTTATCCCCAGGCTGACAGTTGAGAAGTAAGCCCTTTTCGGGTGGGTTGTTATGTTATTCATTTGTTTAGTAGTGAACTACCCATTAGAAAATGCTGCTGTTGAAAGCCCTTCTTCTAGGAATGTGAATGCTTTCAGTGCCTCCAAAAATATCTCCATTTTGGACATTTGTGCCATAGCCACTTGGTCACTGGTTCACCCCTTTACCAGCATTATTGTTTGGACTGTGATTTCAAAAGTAGACTTCCTTTTGACCTTGATGCTTCAAAACTTCATCTTTTCACCTTCATCCAGTTCCAGACTCTTTTGGGGGCTTTATACTGCTTGGGGGGGTCCTAATATCATATATAACACATACTTTTTCACTGTATTCTTTGACTTGTGAGGAGGCCCTCCTTACTGTGTCCGAATTACCCTTCTGCAATTCCCTGTGTCTGGCCAGCCCTCCATCCTATATTTACAGATTCTCGCACAATGCAGTTGCTAAATCTTCATTATTTTATGTTAATTTGCTAGAAGAATTTTGGTGGATGGAGGCAAACTGGTGGGTTCAGATGCTAGTCATTCTGTCCTAGGCAGATGTGCAATGTAGCAGAATGTACCACTAGAGGGCATGCTTCCCTCAAACACGAAAGCTTCATTTACATAGGGAGCTCATTCTCCCTATGTAAATGGTAGTAGCACTGTTCTAGTACATTTGAAAATTAGTATATATGTTTATAGATGTTTTTAAGACAGTTTTATAGATTCTGTGTTTAGTATGGAAATCATATATGTAATCTGTTAAGTGCATTGCATATTGGAATAGTTATATTTTTATACTCTCTGCTGAAAATAATAGAATACTATTTGAAAAAAAAAAATAAAACACAAAAGCTTCAGAGAAAATTAGCCAGACTGAGAAAGGAAGAAAAGATATCTTACCAGACCCCAAAGAAGGACTATCATACAGATGTACGTATGTACTTATTTAGGCTAAGAGGGGGATACTGGGCTGATCCAAGTACTTTTTTTCAGACATGTCATTGTCAAAGACATGAAGCAGTTACATAAATGTGTTTTAAAACATACAGATATTCCTGTACAGTTGTTGAGTTCAGATAGTATTTATTGGTTCATAGGTGTTTACTAGGCTGATTGACCACTGGCGTCTTTATAAGCCTAGCCATGCAACCCACTTGTATTCCGTGAACTGTTGTGCCTTAGAGGTTATTGTAAGGGGGGTGTATGTTAACTGGGGTATGATTTATCAGTTGCCTCTGTCCATCAGAGATATAGGTGCCAGAACAATAGTGAACTTCTGATTTCCCATCCACTGGTCCAGGTTACGCTTGACTAGGGTTAGGGAATGGCTTTCCTTCACAAGGATGAGAAGCCACTTCCAGAGAATGGGAAATCTTTGAGATATATACCTGTCCCTCCAACATATTCTATTTATGTAATAAGCAAAGTTTAAGTCCTTAGATCTAGTCATTTTTATGCTGTTTATTTTGTGGATGTGCAAAAGGTCCATCCGTGTGGTATCCAAGGGTGCCTTGTATGCCAGGCATTGATCACATCTCAGCAATCTGTAGGAAACAGAATACAGAGACAGAGTTTTAAAGAGATCTGCATAGGACATAGTGTTTACACCCTACTTTCTTTTTGTAAAGAACTCTGTGGACTTTCCAGATGTTGCATGTGTCTGGTCAAGTATATACCAAAAGAGACATTGTACTCAATGATGGGTCACATGAGAGCTGAATAAAGCAGTATGGTAAATTCTCGTTGAGTGACATAGAATGATTTTCTTACTACCTTAGACACATATTGGCCAAAAACATGGTTGCTCTCTATATACATCCCAAAATCTATGATTACTGGATTTACTTTTAGGGGTGTTTTATCAATCCTGGGGTGGCAGTGCTCCCAAAAAGCACTATTATGCATTTCTTGGCATTGATTTTTAAACCATGGCTTTGGCACCAGTCATTTGTGTGTTAGGCCTTCCTGTAAGATTTTAGTGGCTTGGGGGGATTCTACGGCTGTTCCTAGTTTACAATCATCTGCAAACCTGCTTAACCAGAAGCCATTGACAATGGCTTTGACTTCTGAGATGTAGATGCCAAACAGGAGTGGACCCAGCACACATCCCTGACGGACTCTGCTGGTGACCAGCCTCATTGTGGGGGTGATCTCCCTATGCTACCTTCCCAGGTCCTATCTGAAAGCCAGCTGGCTATCCAGTATGTTGCATAAGGGTTTATGCCTAATTCTGTGAGTTTGTTTACAATTCCAGAGTTGGTTATTGTATCAAGTGCTTTACCCGGGTCAAGGTAAAAAGTATGCACTGTTTTGCCCTCATCCATTGTCTTGGTGTCCTACTCAAAGAAGTCCACCACATTTAGAGGGCATGACCGCCCTTGACAAAAAACAAACTGAGTATGGTCCAGTGTCTGAAGGCTTCCTATGTCATTATTAATCATTTCCATTGCTTTGCATATGAGCCTAGTCAGACTAATGGGTCTTTAGTTCCAGGGGTCAATAGATGGTCTGCCCTCGTGCACTTCCTATCAGGACTCCAGTGGTCCTGAGAGTCATATTTTAAGCTATTTAAGAAGCACTCCAGGATATTATCAGAGCCAATCAAAGCTGTGTTCTTGGCCTCAGAGAGAGCATTTAGGACCTGCTCCCTATTGATAGTTGGAGGGGTTAGGTTTAATTTCTTGGGGTGCAGCTGGGGGCAGTGTGGGGTAAAGTTAGAGCTGGATTTGTAGGCCAGTAGACTAGTTATATCTCCTGGCTCCATGAATGTGGCTACATTGATAACCAGTTCAGCACACTGTTGTGTGCTATCTTGGAGGTTTCAAAAAATAGCTAAAGAATGGCTTATGGTTGTTCTTGGTCTGGGAATCTTTACCTCAAAATTGACTTTGTTGGACTTAAAAGCTCTCTCATCAAAATAAATAGGCAACCATCATTTTAGGCTTTGGACTTCTTAATGTTGGCTATGATGTTTTTCCTTTTCTTCATAAGAGGTTACTAGGCTAACAGCCCAAGAGCCTTTCTTAAGCCTAGCCATTCATGGCCAATTTTCCAAATTATCAGTTCTCAAGGACTAGAATGGCTCTGGCATATACCTTTTCTTTAGGGCATCTACAAGCTGCCCTTGTCCATAAGGGACACAGGCGATAAGCCAGGGATGAATTTGCAATTTCAAATCCATTGATCCAGACTGCATTTGGATAGGCTTAGGGAAGAGCCCTGCTTCACATGAATGGGGTATTTGTTCCAGAGAAGGAATGATGTCAGAGACACAGACCTGTCCCTCCAACATTTCTGTTTATGTCACAGACGAGATTTAGCTCTTTAGATCAAGTAATTCTAGTGCTGTTTGTTTTGCAAATGTGTAATACATCCATCATGGTTGGATCAGAGAATGTCTATTTAATTTTGGATTCCACCAGGATGGTTTGTTTTGTTTTTCTGTGTTTGCTTTGTATTTACGTCTGGTAGGTGCAGCAGTTTCTGTGCAACTATTGACATGGATGTATAGAGTTTCTGTGGACAAATCTGAGTAGGCTGCTATGTTATCTGGTTTAAGAGGGGCTTGAAATTTTGCTAGGTTATCACTTAATAAAGTTTGAAAGTTTCTGTGAGGCCATTTTTGCTTGGGCTGAAGGAGGGTCTCTCTGTGATCAGTGGCAGTGAATAACATTGAGCAGCTTCCCTGCCCCCCGTAGAGGTGGTTACTGACTTGAAACTGTAGTTTTATTGGCCACTAGGGGTCATTTCCAAAACTCCTTCGTCTTCCTCTCTTAAAACCTAGTTGCCTCGTGGTTTGGGCGTCTTTTCAGGCTTGTTGGCTGTTGGTGAAGCACCCTCCAAGAGGAAAAAACGCTGAGAGAAGAAGGGAGCCACTTTTGAGATTTTAAGTATTTTTTCTCTGTTTATTTGCTAAGTTTTTCTGCATAGCTGCCTAGCTTGAACATTTTCTGACTTGTTAAACTTGATTTCTGTATTAGTAGCTGTATTTAGAGCACAACCAAAAGCTGTTTGCTGAATTTCCTGTTTGCACTTAATTTTAAATCGTTTTTTTCTTAAAACTTGCATATTTTCTGTCCTTGACCTAGCACTCTTGTGTGGGGTCATTTACTGCACTCTTGTGTGGGGTCATTTACTGCACTGTTATAATTTGATATTACTTGTGAACCTCTGCTATCTCTGTAAAAAAAAAAAAAAAAAAAAAAAATCTTGCTTTTTTCCCACTTTTCTGAGAGTTAAAAAAGTTCAGTTACAGGCTTGCTTTTCCTGAACTGTTTGAAAGTTTTTGTGAGGCCATTTTTGCTTGGGCTGAAGGAGCGTCTCTCTGTGATCAGTGGCAGTGAATAACATTGAGCAGCTTCCCTGCACCCCATAGAGGTGGTTACTGACTTGAAACTGTAGTTTTATTGGCCACTAGGGGTCATTTCCAAAACTCCTTCATCTTCCTCTCTTAAAACCTAGTTGCCTCGTGGTTTGGGCGTCTTTTCTGGCTTGTTGGCTGTTGGTGAAGCACCCTCCAAGAGGAAAAAATGCTGAGAGAAGAAGGGAGCCACTTTTGAGATTTTAAATATTTTTTCTCTGTTTATTTGCTAAGTTTTTCTGCATTGCTGCCTAGCTTGAGCATTTTCTGGCTTGTTAAACTTGATTTCTGTATTAGTAGCTGTATTTAGAGCACAACCAAAAGCTGTTTGCTGAATTTCCTGTTTAAACTTAATTTTAAATCGTTTTTTTCTTAAAACTTGCATATTTTCTGTCCTTGACCTAGCACTCTTGTGTGGGGTCATTTACTGCACTGTTATAACTTGATATTACTTGTGAACCTCTGCTATCTCTGTAAAAAACAAACAAAAAAAATCTTGCTTTTTCCCATTTTTCTGAGAGTTAAAAAAGTTCAGTTACAGGCTTGCTGTTCCTGAACTGTTTGAAAGTTTCTGTGAGGCCATTTTTGCTTGGGCTGAAGGAGGGTCTCTCTGTGATCAGTGGCAGTGAATAACATTAAGCAGCTTCCCTGCCCCCCGTAGAGGTGGTTACTGACTTGAAACTGTAGTTTTATTGTCCATTTTGGGTCTATTCCTGCTTCTTTCCAGCCCCTGCTATCAAGCACGCTTTAACGTGCTTTAGCGCGGAGTTGCCACTAGAGCAGCATCGGGCAGTGCCGGTTAAACAAGGTTAAACTCTTTCTGGCTCCAGAAAGTCTGTTCTTCAATTTTTCCCTTAGAACTGCTCTGTTAGGAACCTAAACAGTTTACACCTTCACTAAAAAGTGCAGCACTTGTTCCAAATAGCTTTTTCTTCTCAAAAAGCTCAGCACTTGTCTTATAAGCATATCCCCTGTCTTATAAGCATTCTCTTTGCAGGTCAAGCATTCCTATATTATACAAATCTCTCACTAGCAAAACCCCCCAGGAGTGCCCACTTCCCTGCTAAGCCCACTACTTTTCTGTCTCATACCAACTCATAATTCTTTCTAGCATGTCGAAGGGTCAGATGCTGGCGTCCTCTCCTGCCCAGTTGGTGAATCTGGGAATTCTGAGACAATGTTACAATTGCCTCATGTACACGGACAACCCTCTCCTCCTCCCACGTAACACTAACACTTGTGAGAGATGCAGCTATTTAGCCAGACTGGAGGCTGAGCTCTCTCAACTCAGGACTGGCAAGACCAGGCAGGAAGAGAAGGCAACTACACACACCACAATACCAGTCTCACATAACTCAACCACACCACTGAATCAAACACATAAACACACTAAGACATACTCAGAGGCTCTGAGTAAAAATTTACCTAAACAGCAGAGGCCTCGAAAGCAGACACCCAAGCAACTGCAAACTCAATACACCACACAAACAACACATAAACAACAAAATCAGTGTGCAAAGCAGTCACTGCCCTTAAGGCCAAATACAACACCAAACATACTTGTCATAGGTGACTCCATAGTCAGACATACTGACGTCCCGCTCACCAGACTGAGTAAGGAGAATGTCACAGTAAGCTGCCTGTTGGGCGCTAGAATCCGCCACATAACGCAAGCACTCAGGTCTCTCAACAGCAGGTACAAGTACGACTCAGTCATTGTCCACGCTGGTGTCAATGACCTGAGACGTACCTCCTTGGACTACATGAAAAGAGACATTGAGGAGCTCTCTGATTATGTAGCCCAGGCAGGTATGACCCTGACCTTGAGCAGTATCCTACCTTCACCTAGAATGATGCCACAATACAGTGATAAGATGATCTGCTTTAATAACTGGCTTAAATTCTGGTGTCATTCAAAGGGGATCCAATGTCTGTCTGCCTGGGATGACATGCTGGACAAGCCACGCTGCTTCGCAAGGGACGGCTTGCACCTGTCACCCCTAGGCTTCCGGATATTGGCAAAGGCTCTTGCCACCCCCATAGTGCCTTTTTTAGGCAAGGCTCAAATTCTAAACCTACCACCCTAGAACACAAAAAAGGAAAAAAAACTAAGGGTAATGCTGCTCAATGCCAGAAGTCTCAGTCTCAAGATGCACACACTCGAGGCCCTTCTCAGTATGGAGAACATCGATGTCTGTGCTGTGACAGAAACCTGGTTCAAGGCTCCTGAGAGCACCCCAGCACTATCAGGTTTCACCTCATATCATGCGTGCCGGCCCCAAAATCCGAACAACACCAAGAAAGGAGGGGGGGTGTCCATATTCATAAAAGACACCCACACCTCAAGGTTGGTGGCAACGCACGATGCATCGGAGACCATCCAGGTGCAATTAACCATAGGCAAGACTGCTCTGCAATTTGTAGCATGTTACAGGCCACCCTCTCAAACTCAGGAACCTCACATGGCCTTCCTGAAAACATTGGAGGGGATAAATGTATCTCCAAACACCATCATACTAGGTGATTTCAACTACCCTAATATAGACTGGGAACACTACTCGAGCCCAAACACTCTAGCCCAAAGGTTCCTGGAGTTCATAAACTCAAATGCCATGGAACAACTAGTCACCATCCCCACAAGAGGAGAAAACATACTTGATCTCATCATCACGAACATGGGATCACAATGTTCAACACTGGAAGTATACCCCTCACTGGTGTGATCAGATCATAAACTAATCTCGCTGGAGGTCCTCATCCCGCCCCCACCTGAAATAAAAAAGACCACAGTGAAAAACTTCTCAAAAGCCGACTTCACACTTCTAAAAACTAGCGTGGTCTCCTTTAAGGCCCCTGAGCCAGTGGTAAACATTACTCAAACCGCTGAATCACTTACAAATGCCTTCTACCAGCACCTACAGGACTGCATGGATCAGGCAATCCCAAACAAAACTAAGACTCTTTGTACCAAAGGCAAGCGTCCAGTCTGGTGGACCCCAGCCATAAACAAGCTCTACAACAAAAGGAGGAAGCTACTACAAGATAGAGCAAAATCCTTGAAAGGTAAGACACCTTTGATCATTATAAGTAAAAACTAAGAGCTCTCATAAAATCATCCAAGGCAAATTTTGAGAGAAAAATCGCCAAGGACTCAAAAGACAATCATAAGGCCTTCTTTAGCTATGTTAGAAACCTAGGAGGAAACTCCCAGATATGCTCAGAATTAGTTCAAAATGATGTGAAGATTACTGAACCTACACACATTGCCAACATACTGGCTGACAGGTTCAGTGCAAACTTCTCCCCCCCCCAAAAGGAGAGATATCTATACCAGAGGATTGTAGCCCCAAACATCTCCAACGCCCAGGTGAGAACTGCTCTCTCCAAGGCAAAAACACAGCATCCATGGGACCGGATGGTGTCCCCGGCTGTGTGCTCCACGAACTCAATGAGGAATTAAACCCGCAGTTAGGACAGCTGTTTAATCTTAGCCTCACCTCAGGATACATACCCAAGGAGTGGCGCACGGCAACTGTGGTCCCACTTCACAAGGGCGGTGCCTCCACCGACCCTGGTAATTACCGTCCCATTAGCTTGACAAGCCTTATCTGCAAAGCCATGGAGAGGATCATAATGGAACTCATAAATAAAGACATAGGGAACTTGCAGACTTTGGATCCAACCCAGTTTGGCTTTGTCAAAGGCAGATCATGCCTTTTAAACTTGGTTGACTTTTTCGAGACAGTCACCAAGGCCATTGATGAGGGAAAGGCAGTCCATACAGCCTACCTCGACCTGGCAAAGGCCTTCGACACAATACCCCACTCAGGTATCATCGAAAAACTCATCAGCTTGAATGTAAACCCATACATCACAAGATGGGTTGCAAACTGGTTAAGTGACAGAACCCACAGGGTCAGAGTTGCTGGAGCCATGTCAGACTCAAAGCCTGTCACAAGTGGTGTCCCACAGGGCTCAGTCCTGGGTCCACTCTTGTTTGGCATCTACTTTTCTGAAGTACAAGCAAACACAGGAGGGTTATGGCTGACAAAGTTTGCAGATGACTGCAAACTGGGCGCCATAGTCGAAAACACATCTGACACAGATATCCTTCAGAAGGGCCTCACAGAAATGGATAACTGGTGCCAGAGCCATGGCCTAAAGTTAAACGCCAAGAAATGCATAGTCATACCCTTCGGGAAAAACAAGGTTACCCCTAGCTACCATATAGGTGGCAATCCACTGAGCACAGAAGAAGTCATCAGGGATCTGGGGACCCAGGTTGACAGCAGCCTTCGCTTGACACTCATGTTGGTAAAGTAGTTAGGAAAACCTTCTACATTGCCCACCTGATCATGAAGGGATTCACATCTAGATCAAGGGAGGTCATCGTCGCCCTATACTCATCACTCATTAGACCTATGATTGAGTACAATGCCCCATTCCAAATGTATCTGACCAGACACCTGCAGCAGCTGGAAAGGCCCCAAAAGTTCCTCACCAAAAGGATAAAGGGTCTCAAAAATATGTCTTATGCTGCCCGACTGAAAGAACTCCAGCTCTATTCAGTCTCATACCGCTTGCTCAGAGGTGACCTGTGCCTGACATATAAGGCCATGTCAAACCCAGATTTGATGAATATGCTTCACCTCAAAAAATCTAGATCCCTCAGAACCACAAGGGCAGGAGACTTAAACCTTGACACGGTTATTAATAGAACGTGCTGGAGGGACAAATTCATCACCCAGAGACTCCCTATGCTGTGGAACAAAATCCCGGTACATGTGAGGCAGAGCACCTCACTGGCCTTGTTCAAGAGGAATCTTGACCAATGGATGGGAGATCGCAGATATACCCCAGGGATTACTTCAGTGTCACTGCTTGACAGAGGCACAGCAAAATAATAGGCATAGTTTTATTCAAACTAAAGAGGTGGCGAAAGCCACATAACTATGGGCTAGGCTTATAAGTGCCCTTGGGCAGATAGCCTAGTATGAACCTATGAACCTATAACATGTAGCATGCCTTGAAATAGCACCTAACTGCTACAAGGCTTACAGGGGTTACATAAATGATTTTTATTTTGAATGAGACAACTTTGTAGTTTGACCTTACCAGAGAGTAAATGGCACTAGGGGCTGCAGCATTCTCCCATATTTGTGAAAACCAGGTATAATATGTTTGTACCTCTAGCAGGCATAAGAACTAACTGGTCCATGGTATTTCTCTTTACCAAGTCGAGAAAATTCTGGTACTGCAAGTCTGGTGTCATGTAGGATTCCCAGTCTATACAGGGGAAATTAAAGTCACCCATGAGTATGGTATTAAACTGATTGGCGAGTGTCTCCAGTAGGTCTAAGTATGAGCTATGGGTTTCATGGATCATAAATGGTGACCTATAGCTTGATAGGATATGGTATGGTACTTCATCTATGGTAATTTGGACATGGAGAAACTCCAGCATGTCATCCTTTTTAACCAGCCTGAAGGTATGATTATAATTGATGTAGATCGAGTTTAATCCCTGTCTATGCCATTGCTGGTCTAAAAGTGTGGAAGGCACTGAATCTGCTTGGGTATGCTCTGTGGGTTTAAACCATGTCTCAGTAATTGAACAGATGTCTGCATTCTCCAAGGTGAGGAGAGCTTGGAGAAAAAGGAGCTTCTTGTTTAGATTCCTAGCATTGAGCAGTAACACCTTTAGATCTCCTTTGGATTGATTTTGCTATGTTGGAAGTTTTGTCAGTTTGGTATTGCCTAAAAAAGGCTCTATGTGGAGCACAATGTTTTAGCCAATATTTGAAAGTCTAGAAGGGATAGTTGCAGACCATCCTTGGCATTGCAAAGCAACATGGTCTGTTGACCATATCCTCCCATGCTGACTAGTATTGTATCCCCTTACAATGACACTAGAAGCTAAGCCAATTATTAAAGTCACTTGTCTTTTATTCATATTGTGGCATCATCCCTGATAAAGGTAGAATGCTGCTCAGCATTAGGCACATGCCCCTGACACATAATCAGAGATGTCCATAATGTCTGTCTTCATATAGTCTAGTGAGGTATGTCTCAGGTCATTTACACCAGTATGGACTATGACTAATTCACACTGATACCTGTGGTGCAATGAGCTGAATGTGTGAAACATGGAGGATCATGGCTTCTGATAGACAACTAGTTGACTAGAGACCTGGATAATGTGTTGGCTTGCCTTATAGTTGAGTGTGGCTGTATGTGTAGTGTTGGATGTTGATGAGTGCTTCTGGGTTTGCTGAGGATATAATTTGCAGGTGGAAGTTTGGGAAGTCATTGGGTTTGGGAAGATTGTATTTAAGTGTCTCAGCATATGCTGGTCTGAGTGCAAGTTGCACACTGTGTGTGGTGGGTTTAGCGTACATGTTTCTGACAACCTGACTGTTACTGGGAGTGCTTGCATGTGAGAGTTTTGCCTCAAGTGAAATTGTATATATACATCTCTCATACACCGTATCTGTTTCTTTAAGGATTAAGTTGTTGTCAGTGAACATGAGACAATTGCTACATTGTCTCAGGGTGCACATATCCAGCAAGCTGGCTGTGGAAAATTTAAGAACGTGCATATCCATGATATCAGGACCTTTTCAGGTGAGCTACAATGGTGTAGTTCACAAGGAGGTTTATGGACTGCTAACTAGGGTGCCTTTGGGACTATAAACCAGTCAATGTTATGTTAGACTAAATTTATGGGGCAAGGTCCTCAACGCACAACTTAGTTCCGCTGTACTCACTGAGATACTGGGTACAGATTCAGGGGAATTTTTCTATGGATAATTCATTTTCTAGGTGCCTGCATCTATACAAGGCACTGCTAAACATTGCTGTGCAATGAGCTGAGGAAAAACAAACACGGTGAAATTATACCGGCACTAAAAACCAAGAAGACCGACTAAGGAGCCTTCAGGCCAACAAAACAACTACACTCAGAGCTCACCTGTGTGTTTCTCAACTCACATAAAGCAGGCTGCCAATTACTGCCACTAGCTGGATAAATTCTAGTCTTATTAATGTAAAAATGCACAAAAAATTCTGCTGCGAGTTTAACACTTCCACAAGTCTACAACAACTAAATAAATTACAGGGCAAACAACTCAATAACAAGGCTGGAGAGAGGCAAATTGACTTTTACAGCATTAAATTAAAACAAAAGCAATAAATACTTCAAAATAAGAAATTCACAAAAATGGCTTTAAAAAGTGTGATTTTATCACTGAATGTACTTAGCTTTATCAGTTTGAAGAAAAACACTTCTAAGTCACAAGCGAGGACGCCAGGCATTGCTGAGCTCTGTGGGAATGAGCCAAGAGTTGCATAAATGCACCAAATTTATACAGGCACTGAAAACAAAGAAAACTGACTAGGAAGCCCTCTGGCCAATAAAATGAGTACACTCAGAGCCTTCCTGTGTGTTTCCCAGTAGAGATAAACCAAGCTACCACCTACTGCCACTAGATGGATACATCCTAGTCTTCTTAAAGATCATGTCTTGTTTGTGTATTTCGGCTTTTCTCGGTTAGGGGTCGCCACAGCGGAACTCCGGTCCGCTAATAATTGGCAGTAGAGTTTTACGTGCTGGCTTGCCGAGCCTAACGCACAACCTTCAACGAAGGAACTCCCGTTCACGCATGTCGCCACACAGAAGACCCTCTAACTGAAAATCGAACAGGCAACATCTAACTGTGAGGCGACAATGCTACCGCAGCACCACCACCGCAGTATGGGTGCAAAATGACCATTTTTTAATAAAAAAGTATCGACATACAGAAGTTTGTTTCACACTTATTTATAAATAAAACATTTTTAAAAACTGCTTCTGAACACTGAAAACTGCGGTGGTGGTGCTGCGGTAGCATTTTCACCTCACAGTTAGACATTGCCCGTTCGATTCTCAGTTAGAGCGTCTTCTGTGTGACGACATGCGTGAATGGGCGTTCCTTCGTTGAAGGTTGTGCGTTAGGCCCGGCAAGCCAGCATGTAAAACTCTACTGCCAATCATTAGCGGACCGGAGTTCCGCTATGGCGACCCCTAACCGGGAAAAGCCGAAAGACGCAAAGACGCTTCTGAACACTGAAGACTAAATGTACTGACCTGTTTATGGCATGAATATTCATGGGCCGGCAGGAGGCACTTACATTACTTTGGGTTCCACCTGTAATTATACTGGATTAGCATAGGTAAATAATTGTAAATTAGCTATGTAACTGACAAACTATCGAATTAACAATTTGGCAAAAAATTGCTAAATATTAGTTCATTTTACACATTTAAACACAACATTTAATGTGAAAATATACAATAAAAATCTGCTGCAAATGTAATACTGCCACGAGTTGACAGCAACTAACGAGACATCATTAATCAAGCACTGGCAGACCCACTTCTCAATCCCTTGAACCTGAACCTGAGCCTGGCAACTGGCTTTGTCTCACAGAAGTAGCACACAACTGTTGTGATGCCACTGCACAAGGTTGTCCCCACTACTGACTTGTCTCTGCCCTGGTCCAGATGCTGCATCCCATGCTCCTGTCCTTCCAGTGGGTGCTAGCACTGGAGTGTGTCAGACCACTTCCCTCTCCACAGGATGATCTAAATAGCATCAGCCCCTCAGTCCCACTTTTCCTCAGTGGCTCCTTTGGTGTTTAGATTGCTAGTTGATCCTGGGTCATCTAGTCAACACCAGGGCTGTATCTCACTGTATCATAAGACTATTTAATGCAGCTATTATTTTTTTTCTTTTAAAACTTAGATTTGCCTGGGTTTTGCTTTTGATGAGCTGATTATCAAGTTAGAATATGAGAATGAAAGAAATGTATTTCACTACCTATTCCTAGAAAAGTGTGGTCTGTTGCTTGATACCCTATAAAAAGTAACTGTTTTAATATATATCATAGAAAAGAAGTCAACTGCTGTTTTTGCTTGTACCGAGGATGTCATTGTAGTGCATTAGAGTTGGTGTGTCACAAATTTGGCTTTTCTGGTTTGATTCTTGGCTGGATACTTTTTCTGTGGCATTATATGTCCTCTCAGTATCCACGTGGGGTTTTATCAAGTGCTGCTGTTTCATCCCAGTTCATAAACACATGCCTTAGATAAAACGGCAACTTTCCAAATTGCCCCTAGGTAGGTAGGTGAGTGCAAGTGTAGTATGTGTGTACACGCACACATCCTGCAATAGACTGGCATTTTATCCAGGAATAGTTTCTGTGCCTTGTACTTACAGACTGCTGGAATAGGCTTCAAGTTCCCAGTAACTACTATCCATACTTTCCCACAACTATCCATATATTTTTATCTTTTAAATATGGTAGCTCAAATAGACAAGACATTCTTCTAGTCTGTATAAGTTTTTTACCCACAGTTCTTAGTTTTGTTCTACCTTAAAACTTATATCTGACTATACTCTGAACCTTCTACTTGACAAAACATTACATTTCTCCTGATTATACTTTAACTTTCTCCTTGCTACTATCCCGTTATACTTTTTAAACCTTCTAGCTGACAAAATACTACAATGCCTATATGCATTTTACGTAAACTGTAACACTCCTATTTTGTCCTTGTATACACTTCAGGATTTGTTGACTATGTTATCAGAGTTTTATTTACATATTACCAACTTGTCTTTATAATAATGTTTTCTTGTAAATTTTATGTCTATTGTATATGTGGAGCTTTTCTCCCCAGGCCTCCACTGAAAATTGGCTCACACCCAGTCAGGCTTTCCGGGTAAACAAATGCAAAATAAATTTAAAAAAAAAATGAATATTTTAGTTTAGCAGGTGATCAGAAGGTAAAAATGTCTACATTATACTAACCATCATACTGTAGGATTCCGTAATGCCTCCGCTTCTGCTCTCTTGTCTTTATAAGTTCATAATATTTATTCATTTGTTTATTGTCTTTGTTGACTGGGGAACTCTGACTAGGCGTAACCCATTTTCAGAGGAGACCTGGAGAGAAAAGCTCCATTGCATAACATTTATAATTAACAGTTTAATTTTAAGAATATTGTCTTCAGCACAATTATACAGGGTAAATAATATTTACATTTATGAGTTTCGATCAAATATAGGGCTGACAGAATGGGCTGTATATAGACTGATAAAGGACAGGTTTACCATACACTTGATTTGGAAAGTAGTTTCCTGTGACATATTTTATAGATTGATGGATTATACTATTGATGAAAGTGAGAGAGAAATATATGTTTGAGTGTTGGGCATGAGAATTAGTGAAAGAATTGTAAACTTTTCATAGAGAAAATAAGGTGAGAGAGATTGTCAAAAAGTGCATGACAGAAAGAGTGTAGATAAGGTAAAGGAAACTGAAAAGGAATTTAAATTGTTTATTCAAGGGGTAAATACAAGGATTAATATTATATTAGGTTATAAAAAGGGTTAGGGTGGTGTTGTTCAGGACGTGAAGTGAAATGATTAAATATCAGAAAGGTTGTAAAAGTGGGGGGCTGTTATGTTGGACAAGGAGGTGGAAAGATTTCAGAAGATTACAGAAGAATATGAGGTCAGTGGAGAAATCTTCAGCCTGGAAATCAGCATGAGCATGTCCAAGATTGATTTAGGTATTGTGTGAGCTCTATTTTGAATATCATCCCGCGGTGGTGGTGCTGCGGTAGTGTTGTCGCCTCACAGTAAGACGCTGTCCAGTTTGATTCTCAGCTAGAGCATCTTCTGCGTGGAGACATGCATGAATGGGTGTACCTTCGTTGAAGGTTGTGCGTCAGGGCTTGTAACTCAGCACGTAAAAATCAACTACCAATCATTAGCGGACCGGAGTTCCGCTGTGACGGCCCCTAACCGGGAAAAGCCGAAAGACACAACAACAACAGAAGAATATGAGGTCAGGGAAGAAATCGTCAGCTTAGAAATCAGCATGAGCATGTCCAGGATTGATTTAGGTATTGTGTGAGCTCTATTTTGAATATCATTATAGTGTTAGTGCAGTACTTGTGGTCTGTGCCTTTTGACAATGTTTGTGCTTTTTTTTTCTGTAAACAGCAGTAGATGAGCTGCTCAGAGCAAAAGTGACTTTGTCATTCATTAAATTAAAATTAAATGTATTAAAGAGTTAGTTACATGTGTCTGCATGAACATTACTTACATGATAGCCCCAACTGCACATAAGCACTTGTTATGACATTTATACTGCAACTGTTTATTAGTTTCTTGCCTGATTGTTTGTGACAATGTCAGTTTAAAAAAAAGTCAATATTATGACCCTATCCTCCAAAATACTCCTTCCTGTTTTGTGTGTGTCATGTTTGGTTGGCTGCTTTGTGGAGTTTCCTTGGCTATCACTTGTTCCAATTTGAAGCTGTGGTGTTAAAACAGTAGCCTTCTGACAAAGTGCAAAGACCATAAACTAGTGGGTGTGGAAAGAAAACAGTTAAAGTCCTCAAGGCAGATTATGTGGTGGTTTCCAGAGTAATCTGGGAACGCTGTTTCTTTACAACCAGTGTTTATCTTGAGAGCACCATTTTTGGATTTATAACATGCAAATTGATTTGCTTTTTAATTACGACAGTGTTTTATTGCTGACAGAGATGGATAGACAATAATACTGCCAGAAGCAGATACTACATATTTTCCAATGTTTTGTTCTCCCTTGAGAGCTGCTTTTGTTTTGTAACACAGACATCGCACAATACTGCTCATTGAGGACCAAACACTGGAAAACATTAAAAAAATCCAGTCTTTTTAAGACACTGTTAAGGGGAGGAAACTTGAGTGTGCAAAGTAGACATTTAACAGCTAAATATTCTGAAAATTAAGTTTAAAAAAATGATGCTGCTTTATTTGCTAACTTATAATAAGCACGTCATGCATTTTTAAACAGAAAAGCAGTTAAACAGTATATCATTTTTTATTCATAGGACCATAGAAAGTTACTAGGCTAATAGCCCCAGGGCCCTTACAAGCCTAGCCAAGTTATACCCTTATTTCCATGATCAGCACCTATTGCCCCTGTTCAAGAGGGACACAGGTGGAACCACCAGGGTGAATTTAGTTACCCATACAATCGTCCAGATTGCGTTTGAAGAGGGCCAATGAGGTGCTCTGTTTAACATGAAGTGGGAGTCTGTTCCAAAGGTGTGGTAACCTCTGGGAGACAAACCTGCCCCTCCAGTAGGTTCTATTAATGTCACATACCAGGTTAAGGTCTTTAGAGCGAGTAACCCATGTACCGTTTGACTTACGGAGATGCAGCATTTCCAATAAAGTAGGGTCAGAGATTGCCTAGTATGCAAGGCAGAGATCACCTCTGAGTAGTCTGTATGAAACAGAATAACGTGACAGTGATTTCAGATGATCCACATAGGACAGATACTGAAGATCTTGAATTTTCCTTGTGAGGAAACTTTGTGATCTCTCCAACTGCTGCAGGTGCTTGGAAAGGTACATACCAAAAGGGCTGTTCTACTCAGTTATTGGCCTGATTTGGAAAGAGTACAGGGAGGTTACAACTTCTTTTTTTCTGGAGGCAATGCCCTTACTTATGAGATGAGCCATACAGAATGTCCTTCTTACCACTGTGGAGACATGGTGGTCAAAGGCAAGGTTGCTGTCAATCTGTGTGCCCAGGTCTCTCACTACTGAGTGTACACTTAAGGTGTTGCTATTGATGTTGTAGTTATCAAGAACATCACCCTTGCTGAAAGGGATGATGACAATACATTTTTTACATTGAGTTTAAGCCCATGACATTGGCACCAATCATTTGTTTGTGTAAGACTCTCTTGTAGGATGTTGACATCATTTGGTTATTTTATGACCGCTCCCAGTTTGCAGTCATCAGAAAACTTTATCAGCCACAGATCTTTAGTTTTTGCTTGTACTTCGGAGAAATAGATTCCAAACACCAGAGGTCCCAGGACTGATCCCTGTGGAATACTGCTGGTTACAGGTCAGCTGTTGGAGGTGGATTCCCCTATTTTGACTATATGGGTTCTATCAGTGAGTCAGTTAGTGACCCATCTAAGGATATAACGGTTGATACCTAGCTGGATGAGTTTGTCAATGATGCCTGAGTGAGAGATAGTGTCAAACACCTTGGCTAAGTCTAGGTAGGCTGCATGAACAAATTTCCCTTCGTCCAGGGCCTTGGTGATTGTCTCAAAGAAGTCCACCAGGTTTAACAGATGTGATCTCCCTTTGAAAAATGGAAATTAAGTAGGGTCAAGTGTTTGGAAATTATCTATATCTTTGTTGATAAGATCCATGATGATTTGCTCCATGGCCTTACAGATAAGGCAACTCAAGCTAATAGAACTATAGTTCCTGAGGTCAGTGTAAGCACCACCTTTGTGCAAGGGAATAACGGTGGCCATTTTTCATTCAGCTGGAAAGAAGCTGGTGCTTAGACTATAACTGAAAAGAGTACCCAATGCTGTTACTAATTCTTGTCGGAGCCCATGTAGGATGTAGCCTGGGATGTTATCAGGTCCCATAGGTCCTGTGTTGTTGATCTTACAGAGGGAGTTTATGACCTGCTCTTTAGAAATACAAGGTAGGGGACAGGTGGTAGGGATGTCATGGGGTATATGTGGCGGGGATTGGGGAGTGAAGTTTTTACAGAACCTGTCAGCCAACAGGTTAACTATGTTCACAGGCTCAGTATATGTGGTATCATTAACTACCAGTTCAGCACAAATCTGGGAATTTCCTTTTAGGTTACGGATGAAACTAAAGAATGCCTTATAGTTGTCTTTAGTTGAAGAAGCTAACTTGGATTCATAGTTTGTGTTGAAGGACTTCATAAAAAGTCTTATTCCCTTGTTTAAGCTGAGGAAGGAATGTTTCCAGTTTAGAGCTCACTCCCTCTTACTCTTAGGTAGCAATTTCTTCCTCTTATTGTAAAGCTTGTTAATGGTAGTTGTCCACCAGGCAGGTTTGCACTACCTTGAGGAGCTTATTTTGGTCCTGACAGGTACGGCCGAGTCAATCTGTTATACAGGTGTTTTTATAAAGCAGAGTTTCCAGTTCCATCTGGGGGGAGAGGTGCAGTGAAGCTATTTATACCATCCTGTAAGAGGTTATAATCTGCTTTGGAGAAGTTTTTTTAGTTTAGTTGCTGCTGGAGGGGTCAGGTGTGATAGTTACTTCAAATGAGACAGATTTGTGGTCAGATCTCACCAGGGAAGACCTCACAGTTGGGGTGCTACAGTGGTCCCCCATATTGGTAAGCACCAGATCCAGGATGTTGGCACCCCTTGTTGTGGTGTCAACCAGCTAGTCCAGAGCAGTGGAGTTAACGAAGTTGAGGAACCCTTGGGCAAGTAAGTTTGAGCACCAGTAATTTACCCAGTCAATGGATGGGTAGTTAAAGTCACTCAAAACCATAGTGTTCAGTTGTATCTTGATAGACACAAGTAGATCCAAATAGGCAGAGTGGGTGTCCTGATTCATGGAAGGGTTCTGTAGCTGGCAATGACTTGAATAGGTGTTCTACCAACAGTTAATTGCACCTGAATACCTCCAGGGAATCATACTGTTTAACCAAGCTGGAGGTGTATTTATCTTTAATGAATTTTGTTACACCACCTCCTTTAGTTTTCATGCCGTCAGTTTGTGGTCTGAACATGTGTAAGGAGGTGTAACCCATTATGGCTGGGATGCTCTCCATAGCCTTGAACCAGGTGTCCTTGACTGCACAAATGTCTGCATCTTCCAAGATGAGGGCTGCTTCCAGTGAATGCAGTTTCATGCTAAGACTTCTAGCATTCAGCAGCATAACCTTGAGTTTGTTTTTAGATGGAGTTTTTACATTGTGAATTTTATCCTTGAGACACTGCCTAAAAAGGCTTTATGTGGGTCACAAGTGCCTTAGCCAGTAGCTAAAATCCCAGGGGTGACAGATGAAGACCATCTCTGACAAAGCATCGAGCTCTGTCGATCATGTCATCCCAGGGTGGCAGATACTGGATCCCTTAGAATGACACCAGAAACTAAACCAATGATTGAAGTCAGTCATTTTCTGTTTGTAGTGAGGCATCATCCTAGATGAAGGTAAAATGCTGCTAAGGCTAAGGACATAACTGCCTGAGACACATAATCCAAGAGCTCAGTCATGTCTCTCTTCATATAGTCCAGAAAGGTACATCACAAGTCGTTCACACCAACATAGATTATGATGGAGTCATGACAGCACCTGTTGTTGAGAGACTTGAGTACATGTGTGATATGGCATATCCTGACACCTGACAGACAGCTGACCATGACCTTTTCCTTATCCAGCCTGGTGTATGATGTCACATTTAAGGTGCAACCTAATATCTTTAGTTCTGCCAGCTGCCCTCAACATCCATCTTGTACATATTTGCCTATGATTCATCTAAAGACCATCCCTGGTTGTGTTGGGGGAGGAATTGTAGGATGTACTTCATGAACTGGATATTCAAAACTGTTTATGAACATACACAATGTAGTCAGAAGTTAAAAATACAGTTTTGTTAATTCCATGGTTTGAATTTTGTTTTCCTCATCAAGCCAAGATGGTGGCTCAGAAGCACCATGCTTTTCATAAGTTTCTACTTCTACTAACACTAAGCAGTCACTATCATAGCTGAAAATATGACAATGCAATTCTCAGGTTAGAGGTAGGGGCGTTGCAGTTTCAAGTCCATCCATTAATCACCAGTGCGGAAAGCAATGTCACTGCATCAAGTGGTCAGCGCAGCCTCTGTCTCTTTTTTTTAACATCTTTATTGAATCATCACTTGTGGGCGGCCACGGTGGTGCAGCAGTTAGCATTGCCACCTCACAGCAAGAGGTCCTCTGGTTCGATCCTCAGCTGGGGTGCCTTCTGTGCGGAGTCTGCATGTCCTCGCTGTGGTCACGTGGGTTTCCTCCAGGTGCTCCAGTTTCCTCCCACATCCCAAAGACATACTGTAGGTGGATTGGACACTCTAAATTGGCCCTTCTGTGGAAGGTTGGGTGCCAGGCTGGCAACTCGACACCATAAAACTCCACTGCTAATCATGAGCAGACAGGTGATCCGCTGTGGTGACTCCTAACCGGGAAAAGCCAAAAAAAGAAGAAGATTTAGTCATCACTTGTGGCATGGGCAAACTTACATTAATATAAAAGCAATCAAACCATATTAATTAGTTCATATTTACAAACGTTGTACATCACATATATTGTTCTATGCCATATAATCAAAGCAATATCACATACATTATTCAATTCCTGCCTTCTCTTAAACCTGATTACTCCTCCAAAGCATTATACTGCACATATTAGTCCTACAGTTTCCATTTCTTTTTAAGTAATCTACTCCTATCCTTTTCTAAAGATCCCACTTCCTGTTCTTTTACCTCTGTTACAGTATTCATACTTCAAGTGTTTGGTTTAGACTTTGATTTCCATTTTCTAGTAACTGCTTTTTGCCAGCCACCAGAATTTCACTTAACAAGGCCTTACTATGTCTAGGCAATTCAGATACTGTATCCCTTCTCCAAAAATAATTTCCTTAGTTACACTCATTTGCTTGCCCAGTATTCATGGGTCTATATCAAAACTTCGAAGAAGTAAAACATCGAACGTTAAAACATTGAACCCACAACATTGAATGATGAAAATAGCGAAGCCCCAGAACATCAAAATCTTACCTATGGCAAGATTTTGGTGGGCTGTTCCGTGGCTTCGCTATTTCCTCCACTGTGGTGCGAGAGTTACAGACCTTAGGGTTAGGCTGTGGGTTAAGGTAAGTGGATATTTAGTAATGTATGTATAGTGTAGTGTATAGTTGGGTTTTGTTAAATGTATATGTGTGTATTAATTGCTTTGTTTGTGTATAGTTTCGTAGGGTATGTGTGTAATAGTTACGGGCCTTAGGGTTAGGGTGCGGGTTAAGGTAAGTGGATAGTTAGTAATGTATGTATGGTTTAGTGTGGGGTTGGGTTTTGTTAACTGTAGGTGTGTGGTTTATTTTGGTGTGCTTGTGTTGTGTGTATGTTTCTCGGAACAGCAAATTATTTCCCTGGGAAAAATTCGCTATTCTGAGCGTTCAATGTTTTCAGTATTCGAAATGCCAAGTTCGAACATATGGTGTTCGATATTTTGGAATTTCAAATATATGATATAGACCCATATTCATAACAGAATACTCTGTAGGGAATTTTTAAAGTCAGCCAAATGATTTCATTCTGAGAACATATGCTCGAAGGTACTTCTTTCTTCCCTATTATATCTCCAATATTTGCCATCTACCTGACGAAAAATTATTTGGAGTCTGCTTGGGGTGTAAAAGTATCTTTGTAAACACTTCCAGTCAAAAATCCTAAATCTTCTAGATAGTGTTACATATTGGGCCTTTACATATATCCTTTCATTGTTTCTTTGTACATTGCTTATCTAATCTCTCTCTTCCCAGACTTTACTGACCTCCACTAATTGATTCATATAGTTATTGTGCAATATATTACATGCCCTACTAATTATCCCCTTTTTAACATCAGCTTCTCTTCTAGATTCACTTAAACACTCAAGCAGTGAAGGGCTTTCATTTAGGATTCTCCTATTCCTTTATCTATGTCTATAATCTGATATCAATCATTGATAGGGAAGGCAATCTCTAGCCTGTAATCTTAAGGTCTTCTTGGCCTCCTCCCATTCTATTATTTTTCCTTCTCTAATTATTTGCTCCCAGTATCTTAGTTTGTTTGCCATCTTCCTCCAGTAAATTCCAACCCCATCTTGTCTACTCTCTGTACTCCTAATCGCAGTCATCCCTATCAGCAGAAACTCCATTCTCCAAACCTGTGTTGACTTAGTTCTTACTACACTTTCTGCTAGTTTATGAATATAATATTCTGTATGACTGTTGTTATTCTCCTTACAACTCTGTTTCCAACATCCCACTCTTTCCTTATTTCTTCATTTACCCCCTGCTTCATCATCCCTTTCCACTTTGAATTGTAGATTTCTGCTTGTGGTTCGAACTTCACCGACACGGCAGAACATTGGCAATGGGAGACCCGACATTACACACACAGTAAGTAACCATTTGGCCATCAACCTGAACTTTGCCCCTTACCCCCCTCGGATGTGCATTCTCGGAGTTGGAATATTTAGTAAGGGGGGTCTGTTTAACTAGTAGTTGTTGTGGTCGGGATAGCCCCCTTGCCGTGTCAGTGAAGTTGGTTTCGATGAAGTGGACTGTTGATCTACTAAAGGTAAAATATATATATATATATATATATATATATATATATATATATATATATATACATATACATATATATATATATATATATATATATATATATATATATATATATATATATATATATATACATATATATATATATATACATATATATATATATATATACATATATATATATATATATATATATATATCGATATATATACTCACATACATACATACATATATATATATAGTCTTAACTATGCAGTTCTAAACTATCCTTTCAAATCAGGTAATCCTAAACCTCTTTGTTCTAGTGGGAGGATCAACTTATCCCATTTATCTATTGTCCTCTTCCCCGCTCAGATAAAATCCTTCAACTCTTTATTAATTACTATCCACAACTTCTCCTCTGGTTGAAAAATATGCCTGACCTGTGTACAAAACTAAGGGGAAGCTTCTATTTCATTGTTATTCCTTAGCAACTCATGTTTTTTTATTAAATCGCAGTTATTTCCTGGCAACCCATGTATTTGTAATCATAGCTGTCTTCAGCAAGGGCATATTTACAGGTATGCTGTTAAAACCTTACTGTATACTGTATATAAACAGACCTTCATGCACTACTAATTTGCCATTCATGTCACTTGACTTGCTGTGGCCTAAAAGCTGTACTCATCTGATGCTTGTGGGGTAAATTTAGTGAACGAAAGGATGGATGACACCAGTTCATATTTCTGACAACTTGACATTTCCGTCACTGAGTTGATACTTGTATACAAATCTCACTAACAGTTAGAAATCAGGGGTGTCTGAAGTTGGATTAAGAGCTTTAACTAGCAATCTCTAACACTTTGTTCATCAGTATTATTCTCACTGCTTCTGACAGTAAAGCTTAAAGTAAACACGTCACTAATCAGACCCATAACTGAGTATAACGCCCCATTTGGCATGTACCATACAAAGCACCTGTAGCAATTGGAGAGAGCTCAAAGGTTTCTAACAAAGATCAAAGGGCTCCAGCACATGCCTTACACAGACCAACTAAAGTCCCTGTCACTATACTCTGTATCGTATAGACTTCTTATTGGAGACTTATGTCTGGCTTACAAAGCAATCTCAGACCCAAACCTAATGAAGTTGCTGCACATCCGTAAATCAAACAGGACTAGAGCTACCCATGCCAGGAACCTAAATATGACCTGCCATTTGAACAGGACATGCTGGAGGGACAGATTTGTCTCCCAAGCGGCTGCCACATCTTTGGAATAGGATACCAATTCATGTGAAACAGAGCACGTCTATGACACTGTTTAAAGTGAACCAGTACAAGTGGATGGGGCACCGTAAATTCTTACCAAAGATAGCACCCACAACCCTCCTGGACATAAGCAGTCATTATTAAATACAATCCTGGTTACTGACTAGGGTATCTATGGCATTACATTGGGATGAAACAGCTAGGCTTGAAATGACCTCTGGGTTGATAGGCTAGTAAACTCCTATAATCCTAGTAAAAACACTTTATTGTGCATCATTTATAAATGGTAATTTTGCTGATCATCAACAGAAGGATCTTGTGACGAAATTATTTATGTAATGTAATGAAGTAAATAGTATCAGCCGTTCCAGCCAATTTCTCATACCCAGAAACAATGCTACACTGCCTGCGAGCTTCAGTAACAGATTTACATAAGAGGCACTCAGTTATATAGTTCAACACCTCTCACCTGCATAGTCATCAGTCACGTATTGCACAGTGTGATGGACACTCTGAGTACACATGTAGAGCTTGTGCTTCCAGTTATATTAAACTATAAGGTTTCCATTTCCAGAGTTTCTTACTGAATCAAAGTTGCTGTTTCAGTGAGAACCTTATTTATCATCAAACGTGTGTGCTTTTGTCAGTACCAGTTACCAGTAACCTTGTTTATTAGTTCTGTTCCTAACAAGATAAGTTTGAACGATTTATGTCAAAGTCAAGGTAAACTGAACAGCCTGTTTTATTTTGTTTGGTCATCTTTGTTGAATAGCCAACACTTTACAACATCCTTTGTTACTGCTGTGTATAATATTAAAGTGGAACAGTTTGGGGAGAGGTGTGACGTGTACCTTCGTGACTTTGCTATGACAATGTAGGCATAGTTTCATCAATATGGAAATCTCAGAGCAAATAAAAACAGTACTGCTTGCAGATGGTGAAAAAATATATCCATTTATGTTTTATTGCTATTCACTAGAACTGTATTGCATATGTACTGAAGCCAGCAACAGTTCACAGATTCACCATTTTAATTTGTAAGCTGTCGACCATACCATAAAACTGCTCAACATTTTTAAACACAGCCATACCCAATTAAAAATTAAGCCCTTCAAGGCTTTCTTTCTGCAAGTTATCAGTACTTAAAAAATGACAGGTTAGTACTAGTTAATCTAAACTCTGAGAAAAATTGTTATAACACAACATTAGATAGTAGGACTCACTGGGACTTAAACTTAATTAATTCTTTAAAATGAAATTAGCACCTTAGCTGTAACCTTTCTAGGTTAATGAGAACTTTACATGTTAAAAAAACATATACTCTCATGCAACATAACTCAGTGACTGACTTTTCATTTAGAGATGGCCAATAAAACAGTTAAATAACATTCAAATAATTATACAGTAAGCACCTACCTTTATGGATTCAGAAATGTTGTCCGACTTAACACCTGACCAGTCAGCTGGAATCTATAAGTGATGATGACTTATTGATTGATTTTGGGGTATTCTTAATAAACATGATGTCAAAAGGCACCAATTGTTTCACACATGAGAATAGAAACTGTTATAAGCTTGGTGTTGTATGCAGATTAAGATGCCTATGAATCAAATATTATATAGGATAAACCTTACAACATATTAGAATAAGTGGTTTAGAACATATGAGACTGAGAGATATTCAAAATATCTCAGTCACCTACAGTAATATATTTCATAACTCTGCTCCATCTGTAATGAAGCTTTTTATTTTATACAGTCTTCCAGATGTCAAAATGTATCTGCATCCAGCATAACATCTTTTAGAAGATGAAGCACAAAACTTTTTTTTCCATTAGAAACAGTGCATCCTAAGAAGTTGAAAATGATCTGAAATATGTTGAAAATCTTTGCATTATAGACTGCTTATGCATTTGGAAGTTAATTTAAGCATTTTATTGGTCAACTATAAATGAAATTTCAAGCACTGATTGGTTGAGTTATGTTGTATGAGAGTATATAAATCAGTAAATTGTTAACCATTTGAAATGGCATCCACTACAGTGAGTCCCAAAATACAGAGTCTGAATGGCCAAAAGAACAGACTTATACATACTAAGTCCAATATGCCATTTCTCAGGATATTCCCTGTTCTCCGAGGTATGGAGATCTCTGAGTTGGTACATATTTACATATATATATATATATATATATATATATATATATATATATATATATAAAGTTCTGCTGAGTTTGAGATTCACTCTTCTCCTGAAAAGAAGAATAATAGAAAAGACATAATTTTGTAAAGAAGGAAATGATGCAGGTCTAACCTTTACAAAGACAGGCCTGGCACTGAGCAAGCTCACTAGAATGGACATCCCTATGCAGTACTTCACGTAGGAACTAATGCTCTAGAAAAAATGACCATAGGGGAAGGAATAGAAAGAAGCATGTAGAAAGTAGCAGCTTTCGGGGACTGAGGAGATATGGTGGCACATTCTGAACTGCTACATATATCAAAGGCCTGCAGCATACAGGAGGAGAGTGTTAGGCAGTTTATATTCAGCTGAGGGAATAGGGTGGGAGCAGGAGACTGTATTAGTGGGCAGAAGTCTAACAGGATAAGAAGCTGAGAAGCAAGGATAGGTTTCATCTGTGTCCACGTGGAACTACACTGTTAATGTGCACTAGGTACATTTAAATGACTGTGCTTTTAAAATGATACAGACAAGGGAAGGGAATATGAAAGCTTTCTATAAAAGCAAAACAGGGTAGCAACAAGTAAGGGCTGCCAGAGGGAAAAGAAGAGAGAGTAAAGGAAGACAACAGATTGCTGGAGGAAAGGAAAAAGAAGAAGAATTAGAGGAACATAGCAGGAAGCCATTAGGCTGTGGCATGCACACCATTAAGGAAAACATTTTGCCATGCTTGATGGCATAGAAGGATAAAGCTCTGACTGCATCCCATGTGACCAGGGTTTGATTAGCAGCTTGGGTGATTGATGGTGCAACAAGGGTGCTGTTCATGCCCATCCTGGAGGGGAGAGGGTAGGTCTTAGCCAGCTTTTGGCATCACCCCCAACTGGATCACTATAGGATGGCAGGGACAGAGTTGAATGGTTGAGATTTGGTCCATGGTCAATGTGGATGTGGCCACCCAAGCTGGTGACTGTACGCCATGCTGGCCATGCAAAGAAAAGAGAGAGAGAAAGTGAGGTTTGAGATGTCAGAGGGGTACAGCTGGTCCCTACAGTGATGTAGGTTCCCATGTCACCACTCAAGGGGACATATTAGAGCCATCATACAGAATGGTTCTGATTGGTGGGATGCTGGCTAGAGTTTACCTAGATGATGGCCTCTCTGGTTTGCTCTCATCCTAGAGGATTTGGGGAAGATCCCCATCCCAGGAAATGAATGGATTTGAGTCTGACTGAGGTGTCTCAATGGCCTACAGGCACAAAGGGGAAAAAAGAATGAGGAAATCTGGCACTGTATGGGCGGACAAAAGAGGATGAGAAAATAGCAATGGGAAGGAATACATTAACATCAGAAGGGAGGAGAAAGTACAGCAAAAAGAACAAGAAAGGCATCACTAAGTAGCTAGACAGGCAGGAGGGAAAACTGAGAAGGGCTGTGTATGACACAGCTCCTTATTGAATTGTCAGCACTCGCTATGCTGAAAACTGAGAAGGGCTGTGTATGACACAGCTCCTTATTGAATTGTCAGCACTCGCTATGCTGAAAACTGAGAAGGGCTGTGTATGACACAGCTCCTTATTGAATTGTCAGCACTCGTTATGCTGAAAACTGAGAAGGGCTGTGTATGACAGCTCCTTATTGAATTGTCAGCACTCGTTATGCTGAAAAAGCCTGAAAACACAGGACACAGGACAAGAGCGAATCTAGAAACTCACTCTTCTCCTTAAAGTCTCTTTTTACAAGGGGGTCAAGACCCCCCACCCCCACCCCCAACTTGTGTGTGTGTGTGTGTGTATATATATATATATATATAGAGAGAGAGAGAGAGAGAGAGAGAGAGAGCAATTCAGCTTATGTATTTCAGGACCCGCTGTATTGGGTCCCAACATTTCAAACAGTTACAGCAAGAGACTGTATCAAAGGCATGGCATGGAGGCTGAAGAGTATATAAAGATTTTAGAAAAAGGTCAGAGAATGGTAGGAACTCAGGATTAGGTGGGAAGGAAGGAATGGAAAGGACAAGGGGATGGGAAGGGAATAAAGAGGGTGGTGATCAACAATCCCAGAAAAGAAGAAAGGAAGATGGCTGGCTGTGATGGAAACACTAACAGCGAAGAGTCACTCTGACATGTAGGGATAGCCAAAACGTGGGCAATGACAGTAAAAGATGGGACATCCCAGTACTGGGTTAGATTGTTTAGGAGACTCTAGCTAGGCAAGGGTATGGGATGGGTGACGTTAAATGCAATGGATGGGAGGAAGCAATATTTGATGAGGTGCTGAAAAAAGAACAGATCAGACAGGAATGGGAAAATCAACAGAAAAAGAAGAAGACTGCAAAGAACCATTGGTAACCGTACTAGTAGCAAGGATGTTAGAAACGTTTTCTGCTTAAAGAGGGAAACGTTGGTACAGATGTCTTTTACAGACCACATAATGCAAGTAGAAGGGATGATATGCTAGTCAGGGACAGAATCAACAGGTGTACAAAACTAAGAGAGCAGTTATAGGAGATTTCAGACTGCTGTAGCTGTACAGGAGCATGTCAACATCCAAAGTCAAGAGACAGAACAATCCAAGTATTCATTCTGAAAATAATAAATATCATTTAGAACCAGGAAAGGAACAATACCAGGCAATCACTCCCAGGGACTGTAAGAAGTCTACTCATATCCACCTTTAAGTAGACACACTTAAATGTTTTTACCACCTTTTATAAGGACTAGTGTCCACCTCCTAAATCAAAGCAGGGCTGAACTTGATAGCCCTGGTGCAAGTTTATGTTTACCCATCCAATCGTCATCATCACTAGCCTGAATGGTAGCCAGACTTATTCCACTGTATGTGAATATGTTGAGCTAGGAACCTATCCCTCCATCAAGTCTTATTTATTTATTGATGCAAATTTAGATCCCCTGGTATGGGAGTTTGTAGAACCACAGATTTTGTGAAGAAATAGGTCAAATAGGATTCAGTCCTTCAAGGCTTGAAAAGTGAGACGTGGACCATCTCAGAGCAGCCATAAGCTACTAAGTATAAGGAAAGATGTGTTAATCTGTTCATACAGAGGAATGATTCAAGGCTTTTAATTTTTTGTTTAAAAATCGTCAAGATCTTTCTGTTGGAGTGATAAGCTTCGATGTGTACATATCAAAGGGGGATTGTTTCCAACCATGGCTCTGATAAGAGAAACAGTAAAGCTGTTTACAAAAAAAAAAAAAAAAAAGAATCCTTTATCTTGTGGTCTGTAAGTAGGCTCCACTACTACTTAATAGCAACAATGCAACATTATGATGTACATTTTAATGAAGCAGGAGCCAGAAAAAACTATAAAGTTGAGAATCTGGGAATCTGGCTTGAGAGGAAAGGTATGATGCAATAATCAATGGGATTTAAAAGGAAAAACTGGTCTGGTTCACCATGGAAGTAAAAGAAACCATAACAGAAATAGAAAGGGGCAGTACAGGGACTGCAGACACAAGGGGTAGGATCACTGAAATTGGAATGTATAGGCTAGAAAGAGGCCACTGAAATATGTTAGTAATGCAAAAGAGTTCATGGTGGAAAGATTAGCAACAACATTAAGGAAAGGGAAAAGGCCTTCTTTAGGTATGTAGAAGAAAGGAGAAAGAAGGGGCAGAGAGGGAAATTGGTGAACAAGCCTGAAAATGGCTAAAGTATAAGAAGGCTGAGGAGCAGGCAAATTTTCTAAATGAATATTATGCATCGGTGTTCACAGAAGAAGCAAGAAGGTAAAAATATCTGTTTGGGAACTATTCAACAGGGCTATCTGAGAAGAGGTGGGCTTCTCAGACTGTAAGCAGGTGGTTCTGGTGTCCATCCACAAAGGCAGGGTATGAAACAGTCAAAGCAAACCTTTGAACCTGAAGTCAGTGGTAAGCAAAATTATGGAAAATGCTGAAATAAAGGCTCACAAGGGCTCTGGGACAAAAAAGGCCACTCGGTGAATTCCAGCAGGGTTTTATAACTGGTACAGCATGTCAGAATAGCCTAATTTAGTCCTCCAACTGGATCACCAAGGAAGTGGACAGAAATAATAATATAACCCCTGTGGATTTCAACGATGCCTTTGGTTCAGTCCCTTGCCACAGGCTTCTGCAACTCTAAGAGAGGACATTAAGTGAACTGTGTAGCTAAGTGTGGAACTGATTATATAACAATGAACAGAGGGAAACTGAGGAGACTCAGTGGGTAAAAGGCAACATTTGTCTGACAGGGGTCATTCCTCATCCAGGCGTATTTAATGTGGTCTTCTCTGACATCATGTAGGACATGCAAAAGTGGGTCTGTCTCTTTTCAGATGATGAAAAGTTTAGGGGATTGACAGCAGATGGAGAACCGAGGCCAAGGAGGTACCTAAGAAGACTGGTGATTTGATCTAAAGGATGTAAGCTTCTCTCTTCATCCCATTCAAGTGTATTGTATTGTGCACTCGGAATACCAAGCCATGTCCTGGATATGCAACTGGAAGCTAAAGAATCCAGAGTAGGAGAAGAACCTGGTGGGCTATTATTATTATTAAGTAAAAAGTAAACTGTAAGACTGAAACTGAAATGTATTTATTATTTAATTACTTTTGTTACACAGGTGAGTGAACTTGTCTCTAGATTCTTTTCAGCCATAACCTGGGCCAAGAAGGCAGAGAAAACAGAAACAGTCATAACAAAGACTACAAGTTGAATTTGTAACACAACATAATCAATCAAAATAAAAATAATGAGTTTGCCAAAAAAAACCAGGCGATTTTAGCTAATATACATTACATTAGATTTTAGCTGTATACATGCATTACAAATAGTGCTGTTATAGGGATGAACCGTGTACATTATTGACAAACTTCACATACAAAGTACATTTTTCCAAAAAGTTCTGAATGAGTCGAGACAATGTAAGCTGCTGTGTGCAACAAAGGTTAGTCTTACAAGGATTAGCTATTATTCATATTTGCAAGTGAACAAAGAGCTGAAGCACTGTGGTGCTGGGATATATAATTGGGGGGGGGGGTTGCAGAATCAAGAGTGGGGGGTGATAATACTTTTTTATCATGCACTGCTCAGGGGTGATAATACTGCTTTATCAGGCACTGCTTGGTGGTGATAATACTGCTTTATCAGGCACTGCTCAGGGGTGATAATACTGCTTTATCAGGCACTGCTCGGGGGTGATAATGCTACTTTATCAGGCACTGCACAGGGGTGATAATACTGCTTTATCAGGTACTGCTTATGGGTGATAATACCACTTTATCAGACACTGCTTGGGGTGATAATACTGCTTTATCAGGCATTAATTGAGGGAGATTATACTGCTTTATCAAGCACTGCTCAGGGGTGATAATACCGCTTTATCAAGCACTGCTCAGGGGTGATAATACCGCTTTATCAAGCATTGCTCAGGGGTGATAATACTGCTTTATCAGGCACTGCTCAGGGGTGATAATTCCACTTTATCAAGCACTGCTCAGGGGTGATAATACCGCTTTATCAAGCACTGCTCAGGGGTAATAATACCGCTTTATCAAGCACTGCTCAGGGGTGATAATACCACTTTATCAGGCACTGCTTGGGTTGATAATACTGCTTTATCAGGAATTAATTGAGGACGATTATACTGCTTTATCAAGCACTGCTCAGGGGTGATAATACTGCTTTATCAAGCACTGCTCAGGGGTGATAATACCGCTTTATCAAGCACTGCTCAGGGGTGATAATACTGCTTTATCAGGCACAGCTCGGGGGTGATAATACTGCTTTATCAGGCACTGATTGAGGGAGATTATACTGCTTTATCAAGCATTGCTCTGTCCACATATGAAGCAGTGTGTGCAGGTCTGGAGGAATACATCTCAACCTCTTAGCACAAGAATCAGAGACAAAACCAAATAATGGGGGGGGGGACACAAAGGCCCAAAGGTGGGGACAGATTTCAAAAATTGCTCTTATAACCTTCAAATGTTACTATATAACAGGTTTTGTATTAGCATGCATTTTCTGAAGGATAGAAAGTATGAAAATGAAGTGCCTGTCATTATTTAGTGACTTAAATTCTCAATGATTTTCCAGAAAACCAAACAATATATGAGGGACAGGCCCAAAATACAAGGCAAATATTTGGACAGTTGATACATCTGGAGGTCTTAGAAAAATAAATTGCACCGCTGGAGAGTTTACAGAAGAAAGTGACTAGGCTGGTGAGGAGATCACATTGCACGACACAAGAGGTGAGTCTAGGAGAGTTTAATCTCCCTCCATATTAAAAGACCAGTGATGCGGCAATGATGCAAATACTTAAAGCACTAAATGGTAAAAATGAGGGATTAACCTGGTAAACGACAGGACAGGTAAGAGAGAGCATGACTCTCAGATACAGGGAAGGCAGTTCAGTCTTAATTTGTGAAAGTGATTTTTCCCATTCTAGATAGTTTATCAGAATAGTGCCTTAGGCTGGCTGCATGGACTCATCTTTGTATTAAATCTAACAGGCATACTGCAATGATTTATTGTCTCTTTCTTCTAACTGGTTTATGTAATGCAATAAAAAGCAGAGGTAATAAACCCCTTAAATATTTTACTGCTCACCCTGGAATTGAACTTGCATTCAGATAACGCATTAAGCGTTGCACAAAGATTAGTCAAGTCATAGAAATAATGATTAACATATGTAAACTATTTCCATATAATAGTGTAATATATGAAGGGTAACCATTTTGAAACAAACAGCAATGCATGCTGCTTATAAATCATCAACAGATAATGCAACTAAACATTTACTACTGATGTTTTTAGGAGATGCACATTTTCCCTGTGATATCTGTATTTCATATGTAACAATGAATTGCTCATAAATTTATTTTGATTATATTATAACAGTGTTTTACTGAAAGTGCTATTCTTTTCATAAAGGCTGCCTAGCATTTCAAATTAGTATAATTGCCTTTTACAAGATTATGTTTACAGCTCTAAGATGTCAACTGATGAAGCTCATGCAGGATTAAACTATATATGCTTTTACATACATCCAGAATATAAACCATTCATAGGATCATAGGAAGTTACTAGGCTAATGGCCCTGGGGCCCTTCCATGCCTAGCAAGAGTTTATCCCCAAGAAAGAAACCTCAGTCAGCATCTGTCACCCCTGTCAGTGAGGGACACAGGTAGAAACCCTGGGACAAATTTGTGGTTTCCCATCCACTCATCAAGGCTGCACCTGAAGAGGGTCAGTGAAGTACTCTGTTTGACATGTATGGGAAGTCTATTCCAGAGATGCAGCAACAGCTGCTGGGAGACAAATCTGTCTCTCCAGCAGGTTTTGTTGATGTCACATATTAGATTTAGGCCTTTTGAGCAGGTAATGCATAAGAATTTAGACTTATGGATATGGAGCATCTCTAGTACGGCAGAGTCCAATATTACCTTGTAGGTGAGACACAGATCACCTATGAGCAATCTGTATGACACCGAGTAGAGTGATAGTGAATTGAGCCTGTCTGCATAATACAGGTGTTGGAGGCCATGGATTTTCTTGCAATCTCTTTACTTATGAGATGAACCAAGTAAAAGGCTTTTCTGACCAGTGCCGCTACATGATGGTCAAATGTGAGATTGTTGTCAACCTGAGTACCCAAGTCTCTCACCACATGGTGTGTGCTTAGGGGGTTGCCGTTGATGTGGTAATCAGTAGGGGCCGTGTTTTCTCAAATGATATGATAACTTGTTTTTGCATTTAACTTATGGCCATGACTTTGGCACCAGTCATTTATTGATGTGAGACGCTCTAGCAGTATTAATATCATTTGGAGAGTCAATGACAGCACCCAACTTACAGTCAAACACAAACTTGGTCAGCCAAAGTCCTTTTGTCTTTGCATGGACCTCTGAGAAGTAGATGTCAAACAGTAGGTTTCCCAGGACAGATCCCTGGGGAACACCACTAGTGACAGGTCTACTGTCAGAAGTGGAGGTGATAATTTTGAACTTGTGGGTCCTATCGGTAAGTCAGTTGGGCATCCACCTGATGAGATAGGGATTTATCCCAAGTTGTGTTAGCTTTTCGATGATGCCCGAGTGGGGGATTGTGTCAAAGGCCTTGGCCAAGTCAAGTTAAGCTGTATGTACTAACTTTCCATCATCCAGGGCCTCAGTGACAGTCTCAAAGAAGTCAACTAAATTCAATAGGCAATATCTGCCCTTGATGAATTCGAACTGGGTGGGGTAAAATGCTTGGAGATTGCCTATGTCCTTGTTTATGAGATCCATAATAATACGTTCCATGGCTTTACAGATCAGACTTGGCAAGCTAATGGGGCAATAGTTTCCAAGGTCAGTAGTGGCACCACCTTTGTGCAAGGGGATGACAATGGCAGTTCTCCACTCTGCTGGAATGAAGCCTGTACTTAGGTTGTGGTTGAATAGGGTGCTTAATAGCAAAGCTTTTTCTTCCTGGTGATGGTGCAGAATACAGCCTGGGATACTATCAGGTCCCATGGAAGCTATGTTCTTTGGCTTGGATAGGGCCTTTAACACTTGATCTACAGAGATGTGAGGTGTGGGACAAGTATCGGGAATGTCGAATGGGGCTTTGGGGGGATAGGGGAGTGAAATTTGCACTGATCCTATCTGCTAGCAGGTTGGCTAAGTCAACAGGATCAGTGTAAGTGGTACCACTGAGTACTAATTTTGAACGAACCTGGGGTTTACCATGGAGGTTCCTGATGTAACTGAATAAGGCTTTGTGGTTTCCCTTTATTTCAGAGGCTAGTTTCAATGCATAATTTGTTTTGGAGGTTTTCCCTAGTGATCTAATTTGCTCGGTGAGGCTGAGGACGCAGTTTTTCCAATTCAGAATCTGTTCCTCTTTTACCCTTGGACAACAGTTTCTTCCTTTTGTTGTAAAGCCTGTTGATAGAGGATGTCCATGAGACAGGTTTCTGTTTCCTTGAGGAGCAGGTTTTAGTTCTGTTGGGTATGGCTGAGTCCATGCAGTTGTGCAGGTGCTTGCGTACTACATTGGCATACTGTTCAGCATAGTTCTATGCATCCTCTGAGGGGAGTGGTGGTATGAAGCTACTGACACCCTGCCTTAGGAGGTTGTAGTCAGCTTTTGAAAAGTTTTTTTAGCCTGGTTATGGCTGGGAGGGGAGTTTTTATTTTATTTATTTATTTATTTTTATTTTACATTTGTTAACCAGGCTAGTCCAACTGGATACATGTCCATTTTCAGTGGAGGCCCGGGGAGAAAAGCTCCGCTATCTACTACTTGACAAGTATATAATAGAAGAATGTACAATAACAAACAAGGAGTTTAAACCACAATTAAGGATGTTCAGGCAATGATGATCAGACAGAGACATAGAAGGTATGCAAGTTCAGGTAACTTAGTATGTACAGAATTAATTACATTATATATAAGTTTAACAATAAAAATTTGGGTAAAGTCTATTTTTAGAAGGGAGAGACAGTTACCCTACAGAAATGGAATGTGTAAAAATGAAAGAGTTGGGAGAAAGAGGAGAGGGGGCAAGAGAAGGGATGGAGTAAAAAAGGTCAGCTAGGGTTATTGCAAGAGCATAGCCAGTGGTTGATTAGGAAGTGTTTAAGTTTGGTTTTAAATAATGGAATTGAAGTTAGGGCTGTGAGGTCTTGAGGAAGTTTATTCCATATTTTGCCAACTGAGTTGGAAAATGTGGAGTCACCTGCTGCGTTCTTTGATAGAGAAGTTTGAATCAATATTTTATTAGAAGAGCGTAGGTTTTTCAGGTTGTTATAGGGTTTTATGAGGGTGGAGAACATTGGTGTATTCTCAGGGTGATGAAGGGCTTTGTGGGCGATAGTAAGTTGATAGTATTGAATTAGGTGGGATAACTCCAGCCACCCTAGTTTTAGGAGATTCAGGCAATGATGTGTTCTATATGGAGAGGCAGTGGCAAATCTGGCAATATTGGTGTATGATGATGTAAGATTATTGAGATTATATTTGGATGGGATAGAACTTCGAATGAGACAGACCTATGATCTGATCTCTCCAGGGAAGAATGTACTATGGGAGTGGTGAAGCGGTCATCCATGTTGGTGAGAACCAAGTCCAGAATGTTATCTACCCTTGTGGGGGATGAGACAAGCTGGTCTAGTGCATTAGAACTGATGAAGTCAAGGAATCTTTGGGTGAGTGCATTAGTGCAGGAATAGTTCACCCAGTCTATGGTGGGGTAGTTGAAGTCACCAAGAAGCAGTAGAATGTTAGGGGATACCTTGATGGAGTCAAGTAGGTCAAGGTAGGAGGAGTGGGTGGCCCAAGTCATGGAGAGGGGTCTATACTGGCTATAACTTGGATGGGTGTCTTGCCAAATGTCAGTTGCACCTGGAGTAATTCCAGTGCATAATGCTGGCAAACCAGCCTGGAGGTCTGCCTGTCCTTAATGAAGATAGAGGCTCCACCACCCTTAGTCTTCCCAACCTCATTTTGGTGTCAGAATGTGTAGAATAAGGTATAGCCTGGTAAGTCAGGAGTGCTCTCTGCAGCCCTGAACCAAGTCTCCATGACCACACAGACATCGGCATCTTCCAGTGTGAGGAGAGCCTCCAGTGACTGCATTTTATTTATTTATTATTTATTCTACATTTGTTGACCGGGATGGTCCGACTGGATACATATCCATTTTCAGCGGAGTCCCGGGGGAGAAAAGCTCCAAACACATAACAATTTACAAAATTTTTAGGTAGATAGCATTAAGTAACAGTGAATACAGAAAGAAAAAGTAGATAGTACAATGATATCAGTTACAGAACATACAGGCTGATTACAGACATAGCAGAACACATACATCCATGAGGCATGAGACATTTTGTAAGTTGTGGTAGTAGGTAATTGATACCTTATTATCTAGGTTTAGGATATTTTATTTAAGCAATAATACCTAGATTAGTTAATATGATTGATCATCTTGTTTGGATGGACTGTTAGGGTAATTTGTATGAAGTTAAGGAGGTGGAGAGGGTATAGGGGTACTAGTCAGGATTGGTACAGGGACATAACCAATGTGACATAAGGTGGCTTTTAAGTTTGTGTTTGAATAGCATTGGCGAGGGTTCTTGAGTAATGCCATCTGGTAGTGCATGACCTTCAATTTGCTTTTTGACAGATCTTTTATGTTGGAAGATTTGTCCTTGGGACATTGCACAGTGACTGGGGGCAAAGACTAGCAGAGCAGCTAGTGAGTATGGCTTAAGTTTCAGTAACATTATTTCTGATAAGACTAATTTTGACTACTTTTTTGTGTGTACTAGGCTTATGGCCCTGGAGCCTTTACAAGCCTAGCTCATAAGATTAGCATGACATTGTGCCACCCGACCTTAGTTCCTAGTGCCTCTGTCAAGTAAAGCCACTGGAGTGATCCCTGGGGTGAATTTTCTATTTCCCATCCACTCATCAAGATTTCTCTTGAAGAGGGCCGGTGAGGTGCTCTGCTTGACATGTATGGGAAGTCTATTCCATAGCATGGGCAGTGTCTGGGTTATGAACCTATCCCTCCCACATGTTTTGTTGATTGCGGTAATGAGGTTGAGGTCTCTGGAGCGTGTGGAGGGATTGGGATTTCTTTAGATGTAGCATTTCTAACAGAGCTGGGTCAGACATGGTTGTGTAAGTCAAGAAGAGATTGCCTCTAAGTAGGCGATATGAGACAGAGAATAGTTGGAGTTTTTTAAGTCTGTCCATATAGGACAAATGTTTAAGGCCTAGGATCCTCTTTGTGAGGCACTTTTGTGGCCTCTCCAGTTGTTGCAGGTGTCTAATGAGGTACATGCCAAATGGGGCATTGTACTCGATGATTGGCCTAATGTGAGAAGAGTAGAGGGAGACAATGACCTCTTTCTTCCTAGATGCAAAACCCTTAGTAATGAGATGTGCCACACAGAAGGACTTTCTAACCACAGTTGAAATGTGGTGGTCAAAAGAGAGGTTGCTGTCAACCTGTGTTCCCAGATCTCTTATAACACCTTCTGTGTTCAGTGGACTACTGTTGATGTGGTAATTCATGGGAACTGAGTTTTTCTCAAAGGGTATGGCGACACATTTTTTGGCATTTAGCTTAAGGCCATGGTTCTGACACCAGTCATTGGTCTCAGTGAGGCCTTTCTGTAGGATGTCAGCATCACTTGGGGAGTTAATAATAGCTCCCAACATGCAAACTTTTCCAGCCAGAGTTCCTTTGTGTTGGCCTGGACTTCAGAGAAGTAGATACCAAACCGGGGAGGACTCAGGACCAAACCCTGTGGGACTCCACTCGTGACTGGTCGGCAGTCTGACTTGGAGTCAGCTACTTTCACACTGTGGGTTCTACCTATGAGCCAGTTTGCAACCCACCTAGGGATATAGGGGTTTATGCCTAGTTTAGTGAGTTTTTCTATGATTCCTGAGTGGGGAATGGTATCAAAAGCCTTGGCCAGATCAAGGTAGGCTGTATGAACCATCTTGCCTTCATCCACAGCTCTGGTGACTGACTCAAAGAAGTTGACCAAGTTGAGTAGGCATGAACTACCCTTCACAAAACCAAACTGTGTGAGATCCAGAGTTTGGAGACTCCCTATATCCTTGATTATTAGGCCCATGATGATGCTTTCCATAGCTTTGCATATCAGACTTGTCTGGCTAATGAGGCGATAGTTCCCAGGGTCTGTAGTCGCTCCTCCTTTGTGGAGAGGGATGACTGTAGCAGTGTGCCATTTGGTAGGGACAAAGCCTGAGGTGAGGCTGTAATTGAACAGGGTACACAGGTGAGGTGCCAGTTCACTCGTTCATGTAGAACACAGCCAGGGATATTGTCAGGTCCCATAGAAGCTGTATTCTTGGCCTTGGACAGTGTGTTTGGTGAGACATAAGCTGCATAGACCAGGATGGGGGCACCAGGTGGTGTGGTGAAGGGCGCCGTGGAGCCCTTTTGCCTAGGGCACCAGTTGACCAAAGGCCGCTCCTGTGAACTAAGAGTTGAGGTTGCCTGTTCCTTGGGTGGGGGTATCTTTGGGGATGTTGTCAATGGCCTCTTCTATTTCTTTGGCTTTGACTGAAGTAGAACTGGGAGAGTCATGAGCAGGAATTAAAGTAGAAGGAGGAGCAGTTAGGAGGGAGAGATGTGAATTCTGTTAGAAAGTCAGAGGGTGTGAGCAGCCGTGAAGATGTTTTGATGGAGTCTGTATTTAAGAGGTCTATTGGGAGTGTCCAACCTATGTTGTTTACTATGTTCCAAAAGTTCCTTTGATTGAAGTTTAAGGCATTCTAAGAGCCTATGAGTGAGTTAATTTGTGTCTTTTGGTATATTTCTTACTAAGTTGCATAGCAGGTACAATGGTCTTGGTGTTCTTTGGTCATACTTTTTGTAGACTTTCCAAGCAGCTGCATTTAATTTCATAGAATGATTTGAGTTATTTTGTTACCTATTTATGTGCACTTTTAGATCAACTTAAGAGTGTGCTATTGAGTCTTTTGAGCAGAATGTACAAAGTTATGGTGGTTGTTTTATGATGGGGGTATAATGCTAAAGGACATAGGGCAGTGGTTACTTACTGAGAGTGGTAGGATGTAATGTTATAGATGATAGAGACTTAATTACTGAAAATAATCCAGGAAAATGGGATTCCAGAGTGCAGATTTGGTCTGGCAAAGTTTTGAACAAGTTGTAACAAGCTAAGGTTGGTAAGAAAATCAATGATAACAAAGATAGTATCAAAATATTCAACTGCAGAGTCAAAAGGAAGGATGAGGAGGGGGAAGTAATTTCAGGCTACTTGAATATGAAGATGCATGCAACGGCATCAAACCTCCTGAGGCTGGGTAGGAGTGATAAGGATGTCCTGACACCAGACAGCAAAAGTCGAAAGTTGCTTACTGCTGGTGTCTGCTGTGGTACCAGCACTTAGAACATTGTAAGGATATAGCTTAGTTTTCAATGCTTTTCTTTTCTGGTAGGCTATATAATTTGCTATGCTAATCCAAACAATTGCATATTGGGATGTGAAAATGGATGTGAGGGCTTTTGATGAATGCTGAACTCACCTATAATCGTCACTTCATACCTAATGTTAGATGCAAGTCATTGCAGTTACGTCTTCTGCAGTACAATTAGAGGACCTTGGTGGAACATGAAGAGAAGCAAAGCTAAATCGTTTTATACATTTATGTGTAATGAGAAGATGAAAGTGTCTATGTGAGTCTGAAGTCAGAGTACCTCTGCCTCTGTATTGCCTCTCCTCCCTAATGATTTTAAATCCTTTGGGGCAGGATTTTACTGTCAAGGATGTCCATGATGGCCACAATATTCAAGCCAGCTGGAAAATGTGCCAGAAAGGACAGAATTTCAGAAGTCTGTCTATTCAGTGTAGATGTTATCTGTAAGTTAAGGGCACTGTTATCGAACACTGATCATGCTGTTTGTAATTTACAGCAAAGAGAAGGATTAAAAGAAAAAGACAATGCTGTGGGATGTTAGAAGAGTGGATTATGCTGTGGTGGGGGTCAAGGATGAGTTGGAAGCCTGGAAGCAAAGTGAGGGTGTAAATAATCTATTGGAATATGCGAGGGATGTTGTACTTAGGACTATAGATGAGGGTGTGAAGAGACAAAAAGAGGAGAAAACCAATGTAGCTACATAGAAATGTGAGGATATCGATTAGAGCAAAAGGTAGGGCCTACAATAGGTGGGAATGAGGAGGCGGAGTAGTGAGGGCAGCAGAGTACAAGGAGGCTAGCAATAGGGCAGCAAAGGTCAAAGTTGAGAGGAAGTTGGCAGAAGATATCGAGATGGGAACAATGGCTTTTTTGAGGAATAAGCCAGAAGGGAGGGACAGATCTGACCTTGCTGAGGAAAGATATGAGAGAGATCGCAGACCATCTAGGAAAAAAAAGTGGATGTTCTAAGTTAATAATTTTCTTCAGTTTTTACAAAGGAAAGCAAAGAGAAGATGTCATGCTGGACAGAAAGAAGGGCAGAATGAGTGGAACAGTGGTCAGACACCAGCAAACAGGAAGAGGCACTGGAAAGTGAACTAACTACCATTAGGGAAGATAAAGCACATGGGGTAAATGGAATACTTTCAAGAGTCCTCAGAAATCATGTCATTGTCCTAACTTCCCTGATGAAGAACTCTGACAGATCATTAGCTAATGCTAAACCGCCTTAGGAATGGAAGACAGCAAGTGCGGCATCTTTGTAAAAGCAGTGAAGAAGAGAGAAAACTCCAGGAAACTACAGGACTAGCAGCTTAACAACAGCAGCGGCAGGGGAAAGTCATGAAGAGAATCCTGAGGGAAAGGCTGTTAGCACTCCAGGAAAACAACAGTCTCCAAGAGAGTGATCAGTGTGGGTTCATGACCTGAAGAAGTTCAATCAAATCTGGTCCACTTTTACAGCTGGGTTACATGTGAACTTGACAGAGGAGTACCAGCAGGCATAGTGTACCTGGCCTTCAGCAAAGCCTTTGATTCAGTCTCATGCAGGAGGATGATGGGAAATCTAGAGGGGTTGGTGGCATGAGCAGGACTGAGGAATTCAATTAAAGAGTAGGACACATGGGGCTTTGGTGAATGGAATGATGGCTGGAATTAGGTAAGTGACTAGTGGATTACTATAAGGCTCTTTCATCGGTCCAATACTCTACACTGTGCTCATCTCGTGTGTAACTGAAGAGAACGAGAGAGACAGAAAGAAACAGAGAGAATAGAATGAACCTCTTCACCAATGATGCAAAGATATATGCAGCATTGGAGGGCAGTGGATGAAAAACTAAGGAAGAAACTGGAAAGGATGGACAAATCAGCTAAAAATGTGTTTTTTGAGGTTTAGTGTAAAACATGCAAAGTTCTAGTCATAGTCTACAGCAACCTTAATGTGAAATATTAGAGTGGGGACTAGAACTGGCGGAAGCTGAGCAAGAAAAGGTTCTGCAAATGTTGGGCACATCCGGACTGAACCACTAGAAGCAGAGTGAGATGGCAGACACAGCAGAAATCAGAATGATGAGATGTATCCTCAGGGGAATAGACGTCAGAAAAAGGAGGTAAGGCTTCCACTGTAAAGGGTCTTGCTCACGCCATATCTTGAGCACTGTGAGCAGTCATGGCAGCCATACAACAAATGGGATACAATATATTGGAAGAAAGCCAAGATGAAATCTACTAGAGGAGATATAGCCAGAGATTAGAAAAGCTACAGCCCTTCTCACTTGACACCAGAGGAAAGGTGGGCATTATACTGATGTACAAAACCATTTGTATACTTAATTATTAGTGATATTTTCCTGCTAGACAGACCTGGGAACATATAGTATATGCATATCCTCTAATAAACTGTGGTAATCATAAAATGGAGTCTGTTAAATGTCATTTGGTCGATATTGTTTGTGGAATAGTTAGCTTTCAATAATATGAGTTATCTGCTGTAATTCATGGAAATTATTTTAATAACTGTAAATTGCATCTGCAACTTTGGAGTTACTATAGAGCATGAATAGTTTAGGGAAACAATACTTGTTTTAGCTGTTTTCCTCCAGGTTATCTGAACAACACTGAGTGAATGCTTGCTTGGGGAAGCAAACTAAATCTGAGCATGTGTGAACTGTGGCACTAAACAGCTGGTGTGGCTAATGAAAAAGAAAGGCAGCTTTTAAGTGTTATTGTTGGATCCAAGACAAAATACATTACTATGGGCAATATCTCTTGGCATTTAACTAAATGACAATCAAAACATCTACTGCACTGAGGGCTGTCATGGCTACTTTGTGGATTCTGCAATTGTGTACAGCCTTAAAGTATTACAGTTGGAAACAAGATGAAATATATTACCATGGGCACTACTACTTAGCATTTGGTCAATTGAAACGGGTCTCCCTGTTATTGCCGAAAACCCACTTCACTAAACTTCAAAAGGCCTGGACAACTTCGCTGAACACTTACTTTCCTGAACTCTCGGATCACTGGAATTTTACACCGGGAAAGGAACCACTTGGCCACCATGGTGAATTTTGCCCTTTTCTCCACTGTAGTACGATCTTGTAGTTGGTATATTTAGTAAGGGTGTGTGTGGAGGGTGCAGCCCCCCACATGGAGGGGTTTTGGGAGGACAAAGCCCCCCACTTGGATGGGTTTGATTTGCTTTGGTTTCTTTATTTAGCCATGGTGTCCAAGTGTTCCTTTCCCGGAGTAAAATTCCAGTGATCAGAGAGTTCATGAATAAGTGATCGGCTAAGTCATCCCTGTTTTGTGAAGTTTGTTGTAGTGGGTTTTCGATAATACTGAAGATGTGACATTACCATGCTGTACACAATAGAAGGAAGAGCTCTGTATCTCTAGGGTACAGTCCTCATGTTTTGTACCCCAATATGTTACTGGCTTTTGCCAATGTCTTTTAACACTGCATAGATTCAGCTTGAGGTGGTATTTATTCCAGCCACTCAGATTCTTTTATTCATGTCTTCTTCTCAAGTTCAACTCATGAGAATCTGTGGTTTCCATGGGTTCCCCCTCCCATGCTGTGTTAGCAAAGAACTTTTTTTCTGCCCATAACACCAGATACATTAGGTCTCTCTGAAACTGCCCCTACATGCCCAAGTCCAGGACTACTTCATCTGTTTCTATATCATGAGCATGCAAATGGATTCCTCTCGCCAAACTCAGTAGGATACCCGACCCTAATATAAACAGGCCTGGCCCCCACCACTGAATCCAGAGACATTCCATTACTTGCATACTTCTAATCTGACATTTTCTAATATTAATAACAAATGCCGTTGTGAATTACAAACTAACTGATTTTGAGCATAATTATGTCTTGATGAGACATTTTCTGCAAAGGTTTTGATTTTAAATGAATACTTTTTTTTTTTGCTTAAAGATTTAATTTATTTTCCATATATTTTAATAACTACTGCTGGAGTCATGGAATAGAAGCTGCTGATAAAGCCATGCAGCAAATTAATTTTGTGTTTCTAATTCAAGTAGAATTTCTGAAAAGCCTCCCAACTTAATATGTAAGATTACTGATTGAAGCTTAGTGTCATACAAGGAAACATGTTACCTATCCACCACCACAGATTTCCTAGAGTAGTTTGGGATACACAGCTACATATTCTCCACAGAGCAATAGGGATTGCTTTTACTATCTGTTGCAGGAAGAGGTGATACTGTAAGCTTGACGTTCTCCTCAGGATGGTGTTTTGCAGAGAAATGCTGCTCTACAAATGCCCTTGAGATGATTCAGTTATGTACTCCCCAATCCAAACAAGCCACATAGCAAACATTGCCACGTTTTTGTTTATTACTTAATTTCAGTATTGTTCTGCTGACTTATACGTCTGCATTTGTAAAATACTGTAGTGAACTGCTGCCATCAATGTTACTGCAAATCTGCTAAGTTAACCTGTGCTTCTACCAACAGAAAAGTGGGGGCAGATATTAATGGGCCCCACATACCCAGTTTTTGCAATTGTTATTTCCTAAACCCTTGTTATTAGTACAAGAGACACTGCTTAAGCTACGCAAATTGAGTTACAGTCACGGAACTATTGCTGGATGTTAAACCATACACAAGGGTGGCCATAAATCTCCACTGTGACTCAACTTGTTTGCTGGCACCGAGTGACAGCAGAGATAGCAACAGCAGTTTTGCACTTGATAAGGACCTCTTAAAAGGTAGTCATGCTAACATACAGCAGCAGACACAGGCTAAGCATCCACATTTAAGAGCTGTGAATGTAGCTGAAGCGTGGCTTCCACTTAGAGAATATGCCACAAAGACTGGAATCAGAAAGGTGCAGCCTGAGCCAGAAATTTGCTGTGCATGCTAATCAGAGGGAGCAGCAACTGTACTATAAGAATGTGAAGTTCATTGAAGGTGAGAAGCGGCTGGCCCTCATAAAGTACGAGAAGCAACTGTGGCAATATTTGAGCAAACTGGAACACTACAGCAAAGCCAAGAAAGAGTGGGAAGAGGACATGAGTAGCCCCCCAGTGGAGAGCAGAAAAAGTTCCTTGTCTGAGGAGGACAGCAAAAGCATTTCTTCACTTGAAGACAAAGAAATGGACCGGTGCTCTCTTTTCTAGAATGAAGGGTACAGCAGGCTAGCTGCACAGATAATCTTGCAACCCTCTTATCCAAACCACAGCAACTTTAACTCCAATAAACATCTAAGGTGACTTTTACATGACATTTTATTTTCTAATTTTGATCCCTGGAGTTCTCTCTTTCTCTAGCTGCAATGAGTATTCTGAAAACTCAACATACATTTAACTAGTGTTACCAATGACTACACGTGTGCTTATTACCAAATAAGTTACCTGTGCCTGTCATTAGAGATATACCATCAAATGTCTTCCTTACACAGTGCTATAAGCCTGAAGAACTGTACAGATCTGAAATATAATCCTGTTACTGACCAGTTTCTATACCCTGATTTGGGTACTTCCTACTGTACTCAGATGCTGCAGACCTGTTGAACTACGTTGCTTCAGTGTGGTAAAGACTCAGTGTAAGTCAACAAGCCTTCACAAACTGCTCCGAGTTAAATCTACAAATGGAAAGCTGTAGGCAGATACATTAATCATTACAGGTGACACACAATGCAAACACCTTCCATTCCTTGTCCAGCTTGTTGGCACAAATGGACTTCATCACAAAACGCATGGTAGTAGTAGTATTTTTAGAAAGAGTTACGTTTTTTTCCAAGTTGTAAAACAATATTGAATAAACATGATTCTAGTAGCAACTTTCTTGCTTTTTTTCACCTATAGCTAGTACATTTCAGCGTTAACACTATATAATTTTAAATGTTTATTTTTTTTAATGGTATAAACTTACTGAAAAGGTACAAGATTACTCTAAAGTTAGAAGTCTGAAGCAGTGGCAAACAATAGCACATAAGAGATTCAACCTTCTCAGAAGATATGATTTAAGTTCTGATCTTATAGTGACACATGGCCAGGTCTTCTAACAAGAAGTCTCAATTGCTGCATTGACATAGGAAGCAAGCAACAATCAAAAAACTGTAAGATTAATAGTATTTATACTGAAAAATGCAGCAGGTGTATTAGGAGGCGCTGTATATTTTTGAAGAGGTGAGTGTATGTTTAAAACAAATGCATCAGCAGCAACAGACAACTTCTGACAAGTTATTCCAGCACAACAGTAACATGGTTAAAAATTAACCGGACAAATGTATGATAAACTATACGCAGTCTTTAAATACAAAAAAAAATCTAGTGCACTATAACAGGCTAAGAACCATTCTTCCTACATGTAATATCACATACTTCAATGATTAGTACAATGGTCCTACCAGAAGATGCATATTGTCGTACAGTATTAAAGAATTCACCAGTCTGTAGAAACAGCACTGGTTGGTGCAAGTTACAAGGGTATAAACTGGGAATACTTAGGTATTTCTGTTGTTTAGACAGCAAAGTATATGCTTGAATTTGTGTAAGGAATAATTAATGGTCATGTAAAACTACTTGTACCAGTGCCGCTTCTTTGTTTTGCCATCACGTTGGAAGTAGGATGTAATAACTATCTCAAGGGACAACAGAAACACTTTAATTGCTTAAGAACTGTGGTCTAACTACATATGTTTGTTAATTATGGGTGAACAGCACCCCTTACCAATATTTTAGCCAGCAATAATATTTTTAAACAAGACTAATTTTGGTTCTAAATACACATGGGGAACATGCAGTGTGTTTTCATAATTTTGAAGTTCTGCCAATCTATATAGCCCCCTTTCTAAGTACTGATTTGTGTGGTGTGTAAAGTTGCCATCGTGTTGACAAGATGAGTTCATAACTCACAGCACACCTCTCTATTTTTTGTACATTGTCTGTAATGTAGCTAATGATGGAAATTCTCTTCAATGACTGTTTGAACTATGTATATCTAATGTGTATGTCACTACCTTGGATAACTATTACACCCTTGCCTTGATTACGTGCTGTATGTAATTGTGGAGATTTTCTCCAGTTGGATTATCCCAGTTAACAAGTGTAAAATAAATAACAGACACCAACCTTTCAGAAGCTAGCTGGGAAAGTTCAGGAAAGACTTTAGTCTTTCAGAAGTCAGGTGGGAAAGTTGGAGAGGTGTGCCGAGCATGTGTACAATGCTACTTCTAAGGGTGCTGTCTTATCTTTCTCTATTGCCATATTGCTCAAGCCACATTGCATCAAACCGGGGATACACAAGACATGGTGGCACTGGTTGTTAAGATATGTGGCCTGCTGTGCATCCTGTCACTTTCATTGAGCCCAAAAACTGGGGACAGCAAGCTTGCCTGTCATCACACACACTTTATCCAACCAACATTGTAGGTTACCCCTGTGTACCTGGCCCTTAGGCATGCTAAAGGTAATCATTAACCTCTCCTTGATGGTTTATTAGAGATAAATGCTGAATAAAAAAAAATCTTATTTATATGCTACAAACTGAAACATCTGATGCATTATCATATGTGAGGTTCTTTGTACACTGCTATGATAATAACTATATGGTGTACACAGGCTGAAACTGCTTAGCTCCATTTACCTACAGAACTCCAGGAATTATTTACATAGATGGTCAGATATGACAGTGTGTGTGTAACTGACGTTTTTTAAATATGATCAGAGGATTTTTTGTTAAGTGCATTGATTGTTCTGTAGCCTCCAAACATTACAACTGTATGAGACAAATGGAGTGCTTCTTGGTTCTAATGAAATGGACAGTACTGACTAATGTCCACTTCTGCAATAAACTATTTTAAAGCACATCTAACAGCTATCATTCATGTTACTAATGACCACTGCTTTTGCAAATAATAATTCATAAATGCACACATGCAGTAATATACTGAACTAGACACGATGATTCCTCACTTACAGTGGATGAAAAACATGTGGGGATTTGCCCACTCCCCTCTATGGAAGTCCTTATGAACAATGAATATATCTATTCCACATTTAAGGTGTGTGTTACGTAACTACGGGTTCTGAAAATACCTGGGAAGAAAAAGTCCTGAACTGCTGTGATTTTTTTTTTTTTTTTTTTGATAAAAGCTTGGTTTATTAGTGTTTTACCTTGTCACTCATGCCTGAGAGCAGCAGAGTCTATGTGTCAGTGTACTGCAGTATGACACAAAGTGCTGCCTGTTAAATAAGGACAGGTAAAAAGGCATCTTCGTACCGGTGCCTCCAATGTCTGTGGTAAGGATGGACATAATTCAATGCAGCTTTGGGTAAAAATGATTCATGGACAGAATATGCACTGTAGAATAGTCTACTAATTAACAAATCTGCTAAGTAATACATACACGTAACTATTTTCAGAAGGGATGCAAAAAATAGACAATGTAAAAGATTTTTTGTAAAACTATAAAAATGAATACAAAAGATAACACATTTTTATATGTTTTATAATATAGCATTGTGAAATGAGAAAAGCAGCACTAATCTGTGACTTCCTCGTTCTGTATAGAAATAGCTGAAGCTGTAAAAAAATAATAATTTGTATAGTATGACACTACAATATCATTTTTATTAGATGAATGAGATAGTGCATAAGTGGATCATTTTATGACATTGTTGCCTCACACACAAATTTTACAATGCAATGTAGGCATGCAAAAAAAAATAGAATTATTTGTAAATAAAAATGAAAAGGACACAGTGAAGTTAAGCTGTCCAGTCTTGGAAACCATGGTCTGTGCACTATTATAAGGTGAATATAATAAAACAACACACAATACCATGGTGCAGGGTTCTGGATCTAGTTATTGAAAATAAATGACTGTACATTAAACAATGTATTTAGCTGTAGATGTGAACCATAAGGCAAGGAGAAATTTGCTCTGTGCACTTCTAGAACATGCCCTTAGAGTCTAGTAAGGCACAAGGTATTTGTACAGTATGGGCTTAGCATTTTAGAAATATTCTTCTCAAACTGCACCCAGGAGTACATTGCCTTATAATTCAAGCACTAAGTTTCTCTTATATGATGTTTTTATATAACTGCGGTGGTGGTGCTGCGGTAGCGTTATTGCCTCACAGTAAAACGTTGCCCCGTTCGATTCTCAGCTAGAGCGTCTTCTGTGTGGAGACATGCGTGAATTGGGTGTACCTTCATTGAAGGTTGTGTGTCAGAGATGGCAACTCAGCATGTAAAAATCTACTGCCAATCATTAGCGGACTAAGCTGTGGCGACCCCTAACCGGGAAAAAGCCGAAAGACACAACATATGATGTTTTTATATTACTGCATAAACCCATAAACAATGCAGCCATGTAATAACACAGAAAACATGTACATATAACACACATGCATGCGCATATGTGAGAAATGATTTTATTTAAATCACCCTTTGGTCAAAATCTGCTTAGCTGACAAAATTTAGTTGACTACATAAGGTGTGTGAGATTGCACAATTCTCAATGTTTAGAACTATGCCATTTCCCTGGGATTGTGCATCCTGGAGTTAGTATGTATAATTAGAAGGGTGTGTGGGGTGCAGGGGGAGTTTCATCCTGCAAAAAATTATGTTTAAGTCTATTGTTTGAAAATTGTTCATTCTTTTTCAGTAGACCTATATATATATATATATATCTATATGTTGGAATATGTATCTATATATATATATATATATATATATATATATATATATATATATACACATATACATACATACACACACACACACACTATACAGATGCAGCTGATTTGTTTTCGTTAGGACAGGAATCATCAACTCGTTTTTGTTGATTCCAATGTCATCAATACCTCGTGCATTACCACAGATCACAGTGGTTCAGGCACATGTGCAGAAAGCAGCAGGCAATCAGGTGAAAATTATTTGGGACAGACAAGAAGGCGGCAAGAGGAAACAAAGTTGTTCAGCAAAGACATCAATGGACTGCGTGAGAGAAGTCCTGTGACAGTTAGGCATGACTGTCGAAGAAGGTAGGAGAGTGGAATTGAATCAAGAAAGATGGCAACAGTTGACAACACCCTAAGCCTATATAGGAAATGGGAAAAAGGAGGTTGATGATGACGACCTCATGTGGTATGCAGTTTAAGCTGTGAAGGTGTCAAAGTGTGTGTGTGTGTGTGTGTCAGAGAGAGATTTTATATGAACAGATATGTTTCTCAGAAACAAGCTCCCCATCCATGTAAAGCAGAGTTCCTCCCTACCCCTATTTAGGTGCATTTTGGACCAATGGATGGGTAATAAGAAATTCACCCTCCATCAGGCTCCTATGTCTCTGATGGACAGAGGCAGTCAGTAAATCATCCCCTCTATAAATATAATTTGTGGGTCATGTTTTGGTTGCATGACTAGGCTTATAATGGCCCTAGTGATCGTTAGCCTAGTATAAACCTATAAACTTATGATGTATGTGTTTGCACCTACGTGTGCCAGCAGGTGAATATGGCTAAGGA